>NW_022096546.1:0-6216 GCF_006542625.1 Nomascus leucogenys | reverse complement strand
ACAGAAAGAAGTTACACAGAATGCTTCTGTGTAGTTTTATTTGGAAGATATTCCTTTTACCACTATAGGCCCCTTAGCACTCGAATGTCCACTTGCAGTTTCTACAGAAAGAGTGTTTCAGAACTGCTCAATCAAAAGTAAGCTTCAACTCTGTTAGTTGAATGCACAGAACAGAAAGAAGTTTCACAGAATGCTTCTGTGTAGTTTTTATTTGAAGATATCCCTTTTTTCACTATAGGCTCCCTTAGCGCTCGGAATGTCCACTTGCAGTTTCTACAGAAAGAGTGTTTCAGAACTGCTCAATCAAAAGTAAGCTTCAACTCTGTTAGTTGAATGGACAGAACAGAAAGAAGTCACAGAATGCTTCTGTGTAGTTTTTATTGAGATATTCTTTTACCACTATAGGCCCTTAGCTCGAATGTCACTTGCAGTTTCTACAGAAAGAGTGTTTCAGAACTGCTCAATCAAAAGTAAGCTTCAACTCTGTTAGTTGAATGCACAGAACAGAAAGAAGTTTGACAGAATGCTTCTGTGTAGTTTTTATTTGCAGATATCGCTTTTTCCACTATAGGCCTTTAGCGCTCGAATGTCCACTTGCAGTTTCTACAGAAAGAGTGTTTCAGAACTGCTCAATCAAAAGTAAGCTTCAACTCTGTTAGTTGAATGCACAGAACAGAAAGAAGTTTCACAGAATGCTTCTGTGTAGTTTTTATTTGAAGAGATTCCTTTTTCCACTAAGGCCCTTTAGCGTTCGAATTCCACTTGCAGTTTCTACAGAAAGAGTGTTTCAGAACTGCTCAATCAAAAGTAAGCTTCAACTCTGTTAGTTGAATGCACAACAGAAAGAAGTTTCACAGAATGCTTCTGTGTAGTTTTTATTTGAAGATATCCCTTTTTCACTATAGGCCCTTTAGCGCTCGAATGTCCACTTGCAGTTTCTACAGAAAGAGTGTTTCAGAACTGCTCAATCAAAAGTAAGCTTCAACTCTGTTAGTTGAATGCACAGAACAGAAAGAAGTTTCACAGAATGCTTCTGTGTAGTTTTTATTTGAAGATATCCTTTTTCCATATAGGCCCTTTAGCGCTCGAATGTCACTTGCAGTTTCTACAGAAAGAGTGTTTCAGAACTGCTCAATCAAAAGTAAGCTTCAACTCTGTTAGTGAATGCACAGAACAGAAAGAAGTTACAGAATGCTTCTGTGTAGTTTTTATTTGAAGATATCCTTTTCCACTATAGGCCCTTAGCACTCGAATGTCCACTTGCAGTTTCTACAGAAAGAGTGTTTCAGAACTGCTCAATCAAAAGTAAGCTTCAACTCTGTTAGTTGAATGCACAGAACAGAAAGAAGTTACAGAATGCTTCTGTGTAGTTTTTATTTGAAGATATCCTTTTTCCACTATAGGCCCTTTAGGCTCGAATGTCCACTTGCAGTTTCTACAGAAAGAGTGTTTCAGAACTGCTCAATCAAAAGTAAGCTTCAACTCTGTTAGTTGAATGCACAGAACAGAAAGAAGTTTCACAGAATGCTTCTGTGTAGTTTTTATTTGAAGATATCCTTTTTCCACTATAGGCCCTTTAGCGCTCGGAATGTCACTTGCAGTTTCTACAGAAAGAGTGTTTCAGAACTGCTCAATCAAAAGTAAGCTTCAACTCTGTTAGTTGAATGCACAGAACAGAAAGAAGTTTCACAGAATGCTTCTGTGTAGTTTTTATTTGAAGATATCCATTTTTCCCTATAGGCCCTTTAGCGCTCGGAATATCCACTTGCAGTTTCTACAGAAAGAGTGTTTCAGAACTGCTCAATCAAAAGTAAGCTTCAACTCTGTTAGTTGAATGCACAGAACAGAAAGAAGTTTCACAGAATGCTTCTGTGTAGTTTTTATTTGAAGATATCTTTTTCACTATAGGCCCTTTAGGCTCGAATGTCCACTTGCAGTTTCTACAGAAAGAGTGTTTCAGAACTGCTCAATCAAAAGTAAGCTTCAACTCTGTTAGTTGAATGCACAGAACAGAAAGAAGTTCACAGAATGCTTCTGTGTAGTTTTTATTTGAAGATATCCTTTTTCCACTATAGGCCCTTAGCGCTCGAATGTCCACTTGCAGTTTCTACAGAAAGAGTGTTTCAGAACTGCTCAATCAAAAGTAAGCTTCAACTCTGTTAGTTGAATGCACAGAACAGAAAGAAGTTTCACAGAATGCTTCTGTGTAGTTTTTATTTGAAGATATCCTTTTTCCACTATAGGCCCTTTAGCGCTCGAATGTCCACTTGCAGTTTCTACAGAAAGAGTGTTTCAGAACTGCTCAATCAAAAGTAAGCTTCAACTCTGTTAGTTGAATGCACAGAACAGAAAGAAGTTTCACAGAATGCTTCTGTGTAGTTTTTATTTGAAGATATCCTTTTTCCACTATAGGCCCTTTAGCGCTCGAATGTCCACTTGCAGTTTCTACAGAAAGAGTGTTTCAGAACTGCTCAATCAAAAGTAAGCTTCAACTCTGTTAGTTGAATGCACAGAACAGAAAGAAGTTTCACAGAATGCTTCTGTGTAGTTTTTATTTGAAGATATCCTTTTTCCCTATAGGCCCTTTAGCGCTCGAATCCACTTGCAGTTTCTACAGAAAGAGTGTTTCAGAACTGCTCAATCAAAAGTAAGCTTCAACTCTGTTAGTTGAATGCACGAACAGAAAGAAGTTTCACAGAATGCTTCTGTGTAGTTTTTATTTGAAGATATCCTTTTTCCACTATAGGCCCTTTAGCGCTCGAATGTCCACTTGCAGTTTGTACAGAAAGAGTGTTTCAGAACTGCTCAATCAAAAGTAAGCTTCAACTCTGTTAGTTGAATGCACAGAACAGAAAGAAGTTACACAGAATGCTTCTGTGTAGTTTTTATTTGAAGATATTCTTTTCCACTGTAGGCCCTTAGCACTCGAATGTCCACTTGCAGTTTCTACAGAAAGAGTGTTTCAGAACTGCTCAATCAAAAGTAAGCTTCAACTCTGTTAGTTGAATGCACAGAACAGAAAGAAGTTGACAGAATGCTTCTGTGTAGTTTTTATTTGAAGATATACCTTTTTCCACTATAGGCATTTAGCGTCCAAAATGTCCACTTGCAGTTTCTACAGAAAGAGAGTTTCAGAACTGCTCAATCAAAAGTAAGCTTCAACTCTGTTAGTTGAATGCACAGAACAGAAAGAAGTTTCACAGAATGCTTCTGTGTAGTTTTTATTTGAAGATATCCCTTTTTCCACTATAGGCCCTTTAGCGCTCGAATGTCCACTTGCAGTTTCTACAGAAAGAGTGTTTCAGAACTGCTCAATCAAAAGTAAGCTTCAACTCTGTTAGTTGAATGCACAGAACAGAAAGAAGTTTCACAGAATGCTTCTGTGTAGTTTTTATTTGAAGATATACCTTTTTCCACTATAGGCCCTTTAGCGCTCGGAATGTCCACTTGCAGTTTCTACAGAAAGAGTGTTTCAGAACTGCTCAATCAAAAGTAAGCTTCAACTCTGTTAGTTGAATGCACAGAACAGAAAGAAGTTTCACAGAATGCTTCTGTGTAGTTTTTATTTGAAGATATCCCTTTTTCACTATAGGCCCTTAGCGCTCGAATGTCCACTTGCAGTTTCTACAGAAAGAGTGTTTCAGAACTGCTCAATCAAAAGTAAGCTTCAACTCTGTTAGTTGAATGCACAGAACAGAAAGAAGTTTCACAGAATGCTTCTGTGTAGTTTTTATTTGAAGATATCCTTTTTCCACTATAGGCCCTTTAGCACTCGAATGTCACTTGCAGTTTCTACAGAAAGAGTGTTTCAGAACTGCTCAATCAAAAGTAAGCTTCAACTCTGTTAGTTGAATGCACAGAACAGAAAGAAGTTTACAGAATGCTTCTGTGTAGTTTTTATTTGAAGATATCCTTTTTCCACTATAGGCCCTTTAGCGCTCGAATGTCCACTTGCAGTTTCTACAGAAAGAGTGTTTCAGAACTGCTCAATCAAAAGTAAGCTTCAACTCTGTTAGTTGAATGCACAGAACAGAAAGAAGTTTCACAGAATGCTTCTGTGTAGTTTTTATTTGAAGATATCCTTTTTCCACTATAGGCCCTTTAGCGTCGAATGTCCACTTGCAGTTTCTACAGAAAGAGTGTTTCAGAACTGCTCAATCAAAAGTAAGCTTCAACTCTGTTAGTTGAATGCACAGAACAGAAAGAAGTTTCACAGAATGCTTCTGTGTAGTTTTTATTTGAAGATATCCTTTTTCCACTATAGGCCCTTTAGCGCTCGAATGTCCACTTGCAGTTTCTACAGAAAGAGTGTTTCAGAACTGCTCAATCAAAAGTAAGCTTCAACTCTGTTAGTTGAATGCACAGAACAGAAAGAAGTTTCACAGAATGCTTCTGTGTAGTTTTTATTTGAAGATATCCTTTTTCCACTATAGGCCTTTAGCGCTCGAATGTCACTTGCAGTTTCTACAGAAAGAGTGTTTCAGAACTGCTCAATCAAAAGTAAGCTTCAACTCTGTTAGTTGAATGCACAGAACAGAAAGAAGTTACAGAATGCTTCTGTGTAGTTTTTATTTGAAGATATCCTTTTTCCACTATAGGCCCTTAGCACTCGAATGTCCACTTGCAGTTTCTACAGAAAGAGTGTTTCAGAACTGCTCAATCAAAAGTAAGCTTCAACTCTGTTAGTTGAATGCACAGAACAGAAAGAAGTTTCACAGAATGCTTCTGTGTAGTTTTTATTTGAAGATATCCTTTTTTCACTATAGGCCCTTTAGGCTCGAATGTCCACTTGCAGTTTCTACAGAAAGAGTGTTTCAGAACTGCTCAATCAAAAGTAAGCTTCAACTCTGTTAGTTGAATGCACAGAACAGAAAGAAGTTTCACAGAATGCTTCTGTGTAGTTTTTTTTAAGATATCCTTTTTCCACTATAGGCCCTTTAGCGCTCGAATGTCCACTTGCAGTTTCTACAGAAAGAGTGTTTCAGAACTGCTCAATCAAAAGTAAGCTTCAACTCTGTTAGTTGAATGCACAGAACAGAAAGAAGTTTCACAGAATGCTTCTGTGTAGTTTTTATTTGAAGATATCCTTTTTCCACTATAGGCCCTTTAGCGCTCGAATGTCCACTTGCAGTTTCTACAGAAAGAGTGTTTCAGAACTGCTCAATCAAAAGTAAGCTTCAACTCTGTTAGTTGAATGCACAGAACAGAAAGAAGTTTACAGAATGCTTCTGTGTAGTTTTTATTTGAAGATATCCTTTTTCCACTATAGGCCCTTTAGCGCTCGAATGTCCACTTGCAGTTTCTACAGAAAGAGTGTTTCAGAACTGCTCAATCAAAAGTAAGCTTCAACTCTGTTAGTTGAATGCACAGAACAGAAAGAAGTTTCACACAAATGCTTCTGTGTAGTTTTTATTTGAAGATATCCTTTTTCCACTATAGGCCCTTAGCGCTCGAATGTCCACTTGCAGTTTCTACAGAAAGAGTGTTTCAGAACTGCTCAATCAAAAGTAAGCTTCAACTCTGTTAGTTGAATGACAGAAAGAAAGAAGTTTCACAGAATGCTTCTGTGTAGTTTTTATTTGAAGATATATTTTTTCCACTATACCTTAGCGCTCGAATGTCCACTTGCAGTTTCTACAGAAAGAGTGTTTCAGAACTGCTCAATCAAAAGTAAGCTTCAACTCTGTTAGTTGAATGCACAGAACAGAAAGAAGTTTCACAGAATGCTTCTGTGTAGTTTTTATTTGAAGATATCCTTTTTCCACTATAGGCCCTTTAGCGCTCGAATGTCCACTTGCAGTTTCTACAGAAAGAGTGTTTCAGAACTGCTCAATCAAAAGTAAGCTTCAACTCTGTTAGTTGAATGCACAGAACAGAAAGAAGTTTCACAGAATGCTTCTGTGTAGTTTTTATTTGAAGATATCCTTTTTCCACTATAGGCCCTTTAGCGCTCAAGTCACTTGCAGTTTCTACAGAAAGAGTGTTTCAGAACTGCTCAATCAAAAGTAAGCTTCAACTCTGTTAGTTGAATGCACAGAACAGAAAGAAGTTTCACAGAATGCTTCTGTGTAGTTTTTATTTGAAGATATCCTTTTTCCACTATAGGCCCTTTATCGAATGTCACTTGCAGTTTCTACAGAAAGAGTGTTTCAGAACTGCTCAATCAAAAGTAAGCTTCAACTCTGTTAGTTGAATGCACAGAACAGAAAGAAGTTT
>NW_022096545.1:0-14145 GCF_006542625.1 Nomascus leucogenys | reverse complement strand
GAAAAGGGATAACTTCAAAAAAAATACACAGAAGTATTCTGTGAAACTCTTTGTGTTCTGTGCATTCAACTAACAGAGTTTGAACCTTACTTTGATTGAGCAGTTCTGAAACACTCTTTCTGTAGAAACTGCAAGTGGACATTCTGAAAGCTAAGGGGTCTACAGTGGAAGAAGGGATATCTTCAAATAAAAACTACACAGAAGCATTCTGTGAAACTTCTTTGCTCTGTGCATTCACTAACAGAGTTGAAGCTACTTTTGATTGAACAAGTCTGAAACACTCTTTCTGTAGAAACTGCAAGTTGACATTCCAGACAGCTAAGGGCCTACAGTGGAAAGGATACCTTCAAATAAAAACTACACAGAAGCATTCTGTGAAACTTCTTCCTGTTCTCTGCATTCAACTAACAGAGTTGAAGCTTACTTTTGACTGAGCAGTTCTGAAACACTCTTTATGTAGAAACTGCAAGTTGACATTCCTAGCGCTACAGGGCCTAAAGTGGAAAAAGGTTTATGTTCAAATAAATCTACACAGAAGCATTCTGTGAAACTTCTTTCTGTTCTGTGCATTCAACTAACAGAGCTGAAGCTTACATTTGATTGAGCAGTTCTGAAACACTCTTTCTGAGAAACTCCAAGTGCACTTTCTGAAAGCTAAGGTTCCTATAGAGGAAAAAGGGATATCTTCAAATAAAAATTACACAGAAGCGTTCTGTGAAACTTCTTTCTGTTCCGTTCATTCAACTAACAGAGTTGAAGCTTGCTTTTGATTGTGTAGTTCTGAAACACTCTTTCTGTAGAAAGTGGAAGTGGACATTCAGAGCGCTGAGAGGCCTGTAGGGGAAAAAGGAATATCTTCAAATAAAAACTACACAGAAGCATTCTGTGAAACTTCTTTCTGTTCTGTGCATTCAGCTAACAGAGTTGAAGCAAACTATTGATTGAGCAGTTCTGTAACACTCTTTCTGTAGAAACTGCAAGTGGACATCTTGAAAGCTAAGGGGTCAATAGTGGAAAAAGGAATATCTTCAAATAAAAACTACACAGAAGCATTTTGTGAAACTCCGTTCTTTTCTGTGCATTCAAGTAACAGAGTTGAAGCTTACTTTTGATTGAGCAGTTCTGAAACACGCTTTCTGTAGAAACTGCATGTTGACATTTCGAGTGCCAAAGGGCCTATAGTGGAATACGGGATATCTTCAAATAAAAACTACACAGAAGCATTCTGTGCAACTTCTTTCTGTTCTCTGCATTCAACTAAAAGAGTTGAAGCTTACTTTTGATTCAGCAGTTCTGAAACACCCTTTCTGTAGAAACTGCAAGTGGACATTCGGAGCGCTAAGGGGTCAATAGGGAAAAAGGAATATCTTCAAATAAAAACTACACAGAAGCATTTTGTGAAACTCCTTTCTGTTCTGTGCATTCAAGTAACAGAGTTGAAGCTTAGTTTTCATTGAGCAGTTCTGAAACTCTCTTTCTGTAGAAAGTGCATGTTGACATTTCGAGCGCCAAAGGGCCTATAGTGGAATAAGGTATATCTTCAAATAAAAACTACACAGAAGCATTCTGTGCAACTTCTTTCTGTTCTGTGCATTCAACTAACAGAGTTGAAGCTTACTTTTGATTCAGCAGTTCTGAAACACCCTTTCTGTAGAAACTGCAAGTGGACATTCGAGCGCTAAGGGGCCTATAGTGGAAAAAGGAATAACTCCGAATAAAAACTACACAGAAGCATTCTGTGAAACTTCTTTCTGTTCTGTGCATTCAACTAACAGAGTTGAAGTTCAGTTTTGATTGAGCAGTTCTGAAACACTCTTTCTGTAGAAACTGCAAGTGGACATTCTGAACGCTAAAGGGCCTATAGTGGAAAAAGGAATATCTTCGAATAAAAACTACACAGAAGCATTCTGTGAAACTTCTTTCTGTTCTGTGCATTCAAGTAACAGAGTTGAAGCTGACTTTTGATTGAGGAGTTCTGAGTCACTCTTTCTGTAGAAACTGCAAGTTGACATTCATAGCGCTAAAGGGCCTATAGTGGAAAAAGTAATATCTTCAAATAAAAACTACAAAGAAGCATTCTGTGAAACTTCTTTCTGTTCTGTGCATTCAACTAAGAGAGTTGAACCTTACTTTTGATAGAGCAGTTCTGAAACACCCTTTCTGTAGAAACTCCAAGTGCACATTCTGAACGCTAAGGGGCCTATAGAGGAAAAAGGGATATCTTCAAATAAAAACTACACAGAAGTATTCTGTGAAACTTCTTTGTGTTCTGTGCATTCAACTAACAGAGTTGAACCTTACTTTTGATTGAGCAGTTCTGAAACACTCTTTCTGTAGAAACTGCAAGTGGACATTCTGAAAGCTAAGGGGTCTACAGTGGAAGAAGGGATATCTTCAAATAAAAACTACACAGAATCGTTCTGCGAAACTTCTTCCTGTTCTGTGCATTCAACTAACAGAGTTGAAGCTCACATTTCATTGAGCAGTTCTGAAACACTCTTTTTGTAGAAACTGCAAGTTGTCATTCCTAGCGCTAAGGGTCCTATAGTGGAGAAAGGAACATCTCCAAATAAAAACTACACAGAAGCATTCTGTGAAACTTCTTACTGCTCTGTGCATTCAACTAACAGAGTTGAAGCTTACTTTTGATTGAACAGTTCTGAAACACTCTTTCTGTAGAAACTGCAAGTTGACATCCCGACAGCTAAAGGGCCTACAGTGGAAAAAGGGATATCTTCAAATAAAAACTACACAGAAGCATTCTGTGAAACTTCTTCCTGTTCTCTGCATTCAACTAACAGAGTTGAAGCTTACTTTTGACTGAGCAGTTCTGAAACACTCTTTATGTAGAAACTGCAAGTTGACATTCCTAGCGCTACAGGGCCTAAAGTGGAAAAAGGGTTATGTTCAAATAAATCTACACAGAAGCATTCTGTGAAACTTCTTTCTGTTCTGTGCATTCAACTAACAGAGCTGAAGCTTACATTTGATTGAGCAGTTCTGAAACACTCTTTCTGAGAAACTCCAAGTGCACTTTCTGAAAGCTAAGGTTCCTATAGAGGAAAAAGGGATATCTTCAAATAAAAATTACACAGAAGCGTTCTGTGAAACTTCTTTCTGTTCCGTTCATTCAACTAACAGAGTTGAAGCTTGCTTTTGATTGTGTAGTTCTGAAACACTCTTTCTGTAGAAAGTGGAAGTGGACATTCAGAGCGCTGAGAGGCCTGTAGGGGAAAAAGGAATATCTTCAAATAAAAACTACACAGAAGCATTCTGTGAAACTTCTTTCTGTTCTGTGCATTCAGCTAACAGAGTTGAAGCAAACTATTGATTGAGCAGTTCTGTAACACTCTTTCTGTAGAAACTGCAAGTGGACATCTTGAAAGCTAAGGGGTCAATAGTGGAAAAAGGAATATCTTCAAATAAAAACTACACAGAAGCATTTTGTGAAACTCCGTTCTTTTCTGTGCATTCAAGTAACAGAGTTGAAGCTTACTTTTGATTGAGCAGTTCTGAAACACGCTTTCTGTAGAAACTGCATGTTGACATTTCGAGTGCCAAAGGGCCTATAGTGGAATACGGGATATCTTCAAATAAAAACTACACAGAAGCATTCTGTGCAACTTCTTTCTGTTCTCTGCATTCAACTAAAAGAGTTGAAGCTTACTTTTGATTCAGCAGTTCTGAAACACCCTTTCTGTAGAAACTGCAAGTGGACATTCGGAGCGCTAAGGGGTCAATAGGGGAAAAAGGAATATCTTCAAATAAAAACTACACAGAAGCATTTTGTGAAACTCTTTCTGTTCTGTGCATTCAAGTAACAGAGTTGAAGCTTAGTTTTCATTGAGCAGTTCTGAAACTCTCTTTCTGTAGAAAGTGCATGTTGACATTTCGAGCGCCAAAGGGCCTATAGTGGAATAAGGTATAACTCCGAATAAAAACTACACAGAAGCATTCTGTGAAACTTCTTTCTGTTCTGTGCATTCAACTAACAGAGTTGAAGTTAAGTTTTGATTGAGCAGTTCTGAAACACTCTTTCTGTAGAAACTGCAAGTGGACATTCTGAACGCTAAAGGGCCTATAGTGGAAAAAGGAATATCTTCGAATAAAAACTACACAGAAGCATTCTGTGAAACTTCTTTCTGTTCTGTGCATTCAAGTAACAGAGTTGAAGCTGACTTTTGATTGAGGAGTTCTGAGTCACTCTTTCTGTAGAAACTGCAAGTTGACATTCATAGCGCTAAAGGGCCTATAGTGGAAAAAGTAATATCTTCAAATAAAAACTACAAAGAAGCATTCTGTGAAACTTCTTTCTGTTCTGTGCATTCAACTAAGAGAGTTGAACCTTACTTTTGATAGAGCAGTTCTGAAACACCCTTTCTGTAGAAACTCCAAGTGCACATTCTGAACGCTAAGGGGCCTATAGAGGAAAAAGGGATATCTTCAAATAAAAACTACACAGAAGTATTCTGTGAAACTCTTTGTGTTCTGTGCATTCAACTAACAGAGTTGAACCTTACTTTTGATTGAGCAGTTCTGAAACACTCTTTCTGTAGAAACTGCAAGTGGACATTCTGAAAGCTAAGGGGTCTACAGTGGAAGAAGGGATATCTTCAAATAAAAACTACACAGAATCGTTCTGCGAAACTTCTTCCTGTTCTGTGCATTCAACTAACAGAGTTGAAGCTCACATTTCATTGAGCAGTTCTGAAACACTCTTTTTGTAGAAACTGCAAGTTGTCATTCCTAGCGCTAAGGGTCCTATAGTGGAGAAAGGAACATCTCCAAATAAAAACTACACAGAAGCATTCTGTGAAACTTCTTACTGCTCTGTGCATTCAACTAACAGAGTTGAAGCTTACTTTTGATTGAACAGTTCTGAAACACTCTTTCTGTAGAAACTGCAAGTTGACATCCCGACAGCTAAAGGGCCTACAGTGGAAAAAGGGATATCTTCAAATAAAAACTACACAGAAGCATTCTGTGAAACTTCTTCCTGTTCTCTGCATTCAACTAACAGAGTTGAAGCTTACTTTTGACTGAGCAGTTCTGAAACACTCTTTATGTAGAAACTGCAAGTTGACATTCCTAGCGCTACAGGGCCTAAAGTGGAAAAAGGTTATGTTCAAATAAATCTACACAGAAGCATTCTGTGAAACTTCTTTCTGTTCTGTGCATTCAACTAACAGAGCTGAAGCTTACATTTGATTGAGCAGTTCTGAAACACTCTTTCTGAGAAACTCCAAGTGCACTTTCTGAAAGCTAAGGTTCCTATAGAGGAAAAAGGGATATCTTCAAATAAAAATTACACAGAAGCGTTCTGTGAAACTTCTTTCTGTTCCGTTCATTCAACTAACAGAGTTGAAGCTTGCTTTTGATTGTGTAGTTCTGAAACACTCTTTCTGTAGAAAGTGGAAGTGGACATTCAGAGCGCTGAGAGGCCTGTAGGGGAAAAAGGAATATCTTCAAATAAAAACTACACAGAAGCATTCTGTGAAACTTCTTTCTGTTCTGTGCATTCAGCTAACAGAGTTGAAGCAAACTATTGATTGAGCAGTTCTGTAACACTCTTCTGTATAAACTGCAAGTGGACATCTTGAAAGCTAAGGGGTCAATAGTGGAAAAAGGAATATCTTCAAATAAAAACTACACAGAAGCATTTTGTGAAACTCCGTTCTTTTCTGTGCATTCAAGTAACAGAGTTGAAGCTTACTTTTGATTGAGCAGTTCTGAAACACGCTTTCTGTAGAAACTGCATGTTGACATTTCGAGTGCCAAAGGGCCTATAGTGGAATACGGGATATCTTCAAATAAAAACTACACAGAAGCATTCTGTGCAACTTCTTTCTGTTCTCTGCATTCAACTAAAAGAGTTGAAGCTTACTTTTGATTCAGCAGTTCTGAAACACCCTTTCTGTAGAAACTGCAAGTGGACATTCGGAGCGCTAAGGGTCAATAGGGGAAAAAGGAATATCTTCAAATAAAAACTACACAGAAGCATTTTGTGAAACTCCTTTCTGTTCTGTGCATTCAAGTAACAGAGTTGAAGCTTAGTTTTCATTGAGCAGTTCTGAAACTCTCTTTCTGTAGAAAGTGCATGTTGACATTTCGAGCGCCAAAGGGCCTATAGTGGAATAAGGTATAACTCCGAATAAAAACTACACAGAAGCATTCTGTGAAACTTCTTTCTGTTCTGTGCATTCAACTAACAGAGTTGAAGTTCTTTTGATTGAGCAGTTCTGAAACACTCTTTCTGTAGAAACTGCAAGTGGACATTCTGAACGCTAAAGGGCCTATAGTGGAAAAAGGAATATCTTCGAATAAAAACTACACAGAAGCATTCTGTGAAACTTCTTTCTGTTCTGTGCATTCAAGTAACAGAGTTGAAGCTGACTTTTGATTGAGGAGTTCTGAGTCACTCTTTCTGTAGAAACTGCAAGTTGACATTCATAGCGCTAAAGGGCCTATAGTGGAAAAAGTAATATCTTCAATAAAAACTACAAAGAAGCATTCTGTGAAACTTCTTTCTGTTCTGTGCATTCAACTAAGAGAGTTGAACCTTACTTTTGATAGAGCAGTTCTGAAACACCCTTTCTGTAGAAACTCCAAGTGCACATTCTGAACGCTAAGGGGCCTATAGAGGAAAAAGGGATATCTTCAAATAAAAACTACACAGAAGTATTCTGTGAAACTTCTTTGTGTTCTGTGCATTCAACTAACAGAGTTGAACCTTACTTTTGATTGAGCAGTTCTGAAACACTCTTTCTGTAGAAACTGCAAGTGGACATTCTGAAAGCTAAGGGGTCTACAGTGGAAGAAGGGATATCTTCAAATAAAAACTACACAGAATCGTTCTGCGAAACTTCTTCCTGTTCTGTGCATTCAACTAACAGAGTTGAAGCTCACATTTCATTGAGCAGTTCTGAAACACTCTTTTTGTAGAAACTGCAAGTTGTCATTCCTAGCGCTAAGGGTCCTATAGTGGAGAAAGGAACATCTCCAAATAAAAACTACACAGAAGCATTCTGTGAAACTTCTTACTGCTCTGTGCATTCAACTAACAGAGTTGAAGCTTACTTTTGATTGAACAGTTCTGAAACACTCTTTCTGTAGAAACTGCAAGTTGACATCCCGACAGCTAAAGGGCCTACAGTGGAAAAAGGGATATCTTCAAATAAAAACTACACAGAAGCATTCTGTGAAACTTCTTCCTGTTCTCTGCATTCAACTAACAGAGTTGAAGCTTACTTTTGACTGAGCAGTTCTGAAACACTCTTTATGTAGAAACTGCAAGTTGACATTCCTAGCGCTACAGGGCCTAAAGTGGAAAAAGGGTTATGTTCAAATAAATCTACACAGAAGCATTCTGTGAAACTTCTTTCTGTTCTGTGCATTCAACTAACAGAGCTGAAGCTTACATTTGATTGAGCAGTTCTGAAACACTCTTTCTGAGAAACTCCAAGTGCACTTTCTGAAAGCTAAGGTTCCTATAGAGGAAAAAGGGATATCTTCAAATAAAAATTACACAGAAGCGTTCTGTGAAACTTCTTTCTGTTCCGTTCATTCAACTAACAGAGTTGAAGCTTGCTTTTGATTGTGTAGTTCTGAAACACTCTTTCTGTAGAAAGTGGAAGTGGACATTCAGAGCGCTGAGAGGCCTGTAGGGGAAAAAGGAATATCTTCAAATAAAAACTACACAGAAGCATTCTGTGAAACTTCTTTCTGTTCTGTGCATTCAGCTAACAGAGTTGAAGCAAACTATTGATTGAGCAGTTCTGTAACACTCTTTCTGTAGAAACTGCAAGTGGACATCTTGAAAGCTAAGGGGTCAATAGTGGAAAAAGGAATATCTTCAAATAAAAACTACACAGAAGCATTTTGTGAAACTCCGTTCTTTTCTGTGCATTCAAGTAACAGAGTTGAAGCTTACTTTTGATTGAGCAGTTCTGAAACACGCTTTCTGTAGAAACTGCATGTTGACATTTCGAGTGCCAAAGGGCCTATAGTGGAATACGGGATATCTTCAAATAAAAACTACACAGAAGCATTCTGTGCAACTTCTTTCTGTTCTCTGCATTCAACTAAAAGAGTTGAAGCTTACTTTTGATTCAGCAGTTCTGAAACACCCTTTCTGTAGAAACTGCAAGTGGACATTCGGAGCGCTAAGGGGTCAATAGGGGAAAAAGGAATATCTTCAAATAAAAACTACACAGAAGCATTTTGTGAAACTCCTTTCTGTTCTGTGCATTCAAGTAACAGAGTTGAAGCTTAGTTTTCATTGAGCAGTTCTGAAACTCTCTTTCTGTAGAAAGTGCATGTTGACATTTCGAGCGCCAAAGGGCCTATAGTGGAATAAGGTATAACTTCAAATAAAAACTACACAGAAGCATTCTGTGAAACTTCTTTCTGTTCTGTGCATTCAACTAACAGAGTTGAAGTTACTTTTGATTGAGCAGTTCTGAAACACCTTTCTGTAGAAACTGCAAGTGGACATTCTGAACGCTAAAGGGCCTATAGTGGAAAAAGGAATATCTTCGAATAAAAACTACACAGAAGCATTCTGTGAAACTTCTTTCTGTTCTGTGCATTCAAGTAACAGAGTTGAAGTGACTTTTGATTGAGAGTTCTGAATCACTCTTTCTGTAGAAACTGCAAGTGGACATTCTGAGCTAAAGGCCTATAGTGGAAAAAGGAATATCTTCAAAAAAAAACACAGAAGCATTCTGTGAAACTTCTTTCTGTTCTGTGCATTCAACTAACAGAGTTGAAGCTACTTTTGATTGAGAGTTCTGAAACACTCTTTCTGTAGAAACTGCAAGTTGACATTCTAGCGCTAAGGGCCTATAGTGGAAAAGTAATATCTTCAAATAAAAACTACACAGAAGCATTCTGTGAAACTTCTTTCTGTTCTGTGCATTCAACTAACAGAGTTGAAGCTTACTTTTGATTGAGCAGTTCTGAAACACTCTTTCTGTAGAAACTGCAAGTTGACTAAAGGGCCTATAGTGGAAAAGGATATCTTCAAATAAAAACTACACAGAAGCATTCTGTGAAACTTCTTTCTGTTCTGTGCATTCAACTAACAGAGTTGAAGCTTACTTTTGATTGAGCAGTTCTGAAACACCTTTGTGTAGAAACTGCAAGTGACATTCTGACGCTAAGGGCCTAGAAAAAGGGATATCTTCAAATAAAAACTACACAGAAGATTCTGTGAAACTTCTTTGTTCTGTGCATTCAACTAACAGAGTTGAAGCTTACTTTTGATTGAGCAGTTCTGAAACACTCTTTCTGTAGAAACTGCAAGTGACATTCTGAAAGCTAAGGGTCCTAAGTGGAAAAAGGGATATCTTCAAATAAAAACTACACAGAATCTGTGAAACTTCTTCTGCTGTGCATTCAACTAACAGAGTTGAAGCTACATTTGATTGAGCAGTTCTGAAACACTCTTTCTGTAGAAACTGCAAGTTGACATTCAGCGCTAAGGGCCTATAGGGAAAAGGAATATCTTCAAATAAAAACTACACAGAAGCATTCTGTGAAACTTCTTTCTGTTGTGCATTCAACTAACAGAGTTGAAGCTTACTTTTGATTGAGCAGTTCTGAAACACTCTTTCTGTAGAAACTGCAAGTGACATCGCAGCTAAGGGCCTCAGTGGAAAAAGGATATCTTCAAATAAAAACTACACAGAAGCATTCTGTGAAACTTCTTTCTTTCTGTGCATTCAAGCTAACAGAGTTGAAGCTTACTTTTGATTGAGCAGTTCTGAAACACTTTCTGTAGAAACTGCAAGTGACATTTGAGCTAAGGGTCAATAGTGGAAAAGGAATATCTTCAAATAAAAACTACACAGAAGCATTCTGTGAAACTCCTTCTTTCTGTGCATTCAACTAACAGAGTTGAAGCTTACTTTTGATTGAGCAGTTCTGAAACACTTTCTGTAGAAACTGCATGTGACATTTCGAGTGCCAAAGGGCCTATAGTGGAAGGATATCTTCAAATAAAAACTACACAGAAGCATTCTGTGAAACTTCTTTCTGTTCTGCATTCAACTAACAGAGTTGAAGCTTACTTTTGATTGAGCAGTTCTGAAACACTCTTTCTGTAGAAACTGCAAGTGACATTCGAGCGCTAAGGGCCATAGGGAAAAAGGAATATCTTCAAATAAAAACTACACAGAAGCATTCTGTGAAACTTCTTTCTGTTCTGTGCATTCAAGTAACAGAGTTGAAGCTTAGTTTTGATTGAGCAGTTCTGAACACTCTTTCTGTAGAAACTGCAAGTTGACATTCGAGCGCAAAGGGCCTATAGTGGAAAAAGGAATATCTTCGAATAAAAACTACACAGAAGCATTCTGTGAAACTTCTTTCTGTTCTGTGCATTCAACTAACAGAGTTGAAGCCTTTTGATTGAGCAGTTCTGAAACACTCTTTCTGTAGAAACTGCAAGTGACATTCTGACGCTAAAGGGCCTATAGTGGAAAAAGGAATATCTTCAAATAAAAACTACACAGAAGCATTCTGTGAAACTTCTTTCTGTTCTGTGCATTCAACTAACAGAGTTGAAGCTACTTTTGATTGAGCAGTTCTGAAACACTCTTTCTGTAGAAACTGCAAGTGACATTCTAGCGCTAAAGGGGCCTATAGTGGAAAAAGGAATATCTTCAAATAAAAACTACACAGAAGCATTCTGTGAAACTTCTTCTGTTCTGTGCATTCAACTAACAGAGTTGAAGCTTACTTTTGATTGAGCAGTTCTGAAACACTCTTTCTGTAGAAACTGCAAGTGACATTCTGACGCTAAGGGGCCTATGGAGAAAAAGGGATATCTTCAAATAAAAACTACACAGAAGCATTCTGTGAAACTTCCTTTGTTCTGTGCATTCAACTAACAGAGTTGAAGCTTACTTTTGATTGAGCAGTTCTGAAACACTCTTTCTGTAGAAACTGCAAGTGGACATTCTGAAGCTAAGGGTCTACAGTGGAAGAAGGATATCTTCAAATAAAAACTACACAGAAGCATTCTGTGAAACTTCTTCCTGTTCTGTGCATTCAACTAACAGAGTTGAAGCTATTTGATTGAGCAGTTCTGAAACACTCTTTTGTAGAAACTGCAAGTTGACATTCCTAGCGCTAAGGGTCCTATAGTGGAAAAGGATATCTCAAATAAAAACTACACAGAAGCATTCTGTGAAACTTCTTCTGTTCTGTGCATTCAACTAACAGAGTTGAAGCTTACTTTTGATTGACAGTTCTGAAACACTCTTTCTGTAGAAACTGCAAGTTGACATCCGCAGCTAAGGGCCTAGTGGAAAAAGGGATATCTTCAAATAAAAACTACACAGAAGCATTCTGTGAAACTTCTTCTGTTCTCTGCATTCAACTAACAGAGTTGAAGCTTACTTTTGATTGAGCAGTTCTGAAACACTCTTTCTGTAGAAACTGCAAGTGACATTCTAGCGCTAAGGCCTAAAGTGGAAAAAGGTATCTTCAAATAAAAACTACACAGAAGCATTCTGTGAAACTTCTTTCTGTTCTGTGCATTCAACTAACAGAGTTGAAGCTTACATTTGATTGAGCAGTTCTGAAACACTCTTTCTGTAGAAACTGCAAGTGACTTTCTGAAAGCTAAGGCCTATAGAGGAAAAAGGATATCTTCAAATAAAAACTACACAGAAGCATTCTGTGAAACTTCTTTCTGTTCTTGCATTCAACTAACAGAGTTGAAGCTTGCTTTTGATTGTGCAGTTCTGAAACACTCTTTCTGTAGAAACTGAAGTGGACATTCGAGCGCTGAGAGGCCTAGGGAAAAAGGAATATCTTCAAATAAAAACTACACAGAAGCATTCTGTGAAACTTCTTTCTGTTCTGTGCATTCAAGCTAACAGAGTTGAAGCTTATTGATTGAGCAGTTCTGTAACACTTCTGTAGAAACTGCAAGTGGACATTTGAAAGCTAAGGGTCAATAGTGGAAAAAGGAATATCTTCAAATAAAAACTACACAGAAGCATTTGTGAAACTCTTTCTTTTCTGTGCATTCAAGTAACAGAGTTGAAGCTTACTTTTGATTGAGCAGTTCTGAAACACCTTTCTGTAGAAACTGCATGTTGACATTTCGAGCCAAAGGGCCTATAGTGGAATAGGATATCTTCAAATAAAAACTACACAGAAGCATTCTGTGAAACTTCTTTCTGTTCTGTGCATTCAACTAACAGAGTTGAAGCTTACTTTTGATTGAGCAGTTCTGAACACCCTTTCTGTAGAAACTGCAAGTGGACATTCGAGCGCTAAGGGCCTATAGTGGAAAAAGGAATATCTTCAAATAAAAACTACACAGAAGCATTCTGTGAAACTTCTTTCTGTTCTGTGCATTCAAGTAACAGAGTTGAAGCTTAGTTTTGATTGAGCAGTTCTGAAACTCTCTTTCTGTAGAAAGTGCAGTTGACATTCGAGCGCAAAGGGCCTATAGTGGAATAAGGTATCTTCGAATAAAAACTACACAGAAGCATTCTGTGAAACTTCTTTCTGTTCTGTGCATTCAACTAACAGAGTTGAAGCTTACTTTTGATTGAGCAGTTCTGAAACACCTTTCTGTAGAAACTGCAAGTGGACATTCTGAACGCTAAGGGCCTATAGTGGAAAAAGGAATATCGAATAAAAACTACACAGAAGCATTCTGTGAAACTTCTTTCTGTTCTGTGCATTCAACTAACAGAGTTGAAGCTTACTTTTGATTGGCAGTTCTGAAACACTCTTTCTGTAGAAACTGCAAGTGACATTCTGCGCTAAGGGGCCTATAGTGGAAAAAGGATATCTTCAAATAAAAACTACACAGAAGCATTCTGTGAAACTTCTTTCTGTTCTGTGCATTCAAGTAACAGAGTTGAAGCTGACTTTTGATTGAGCAGTTCTGAAACACTCTTTCTGTAGAAACTGCAAGTTGACATTCTAGCGCTAAGGGCCTATAGTGGAAAAAGGAATATCTTCAAATAAAAACTACAAGAAGCATTCTGTGAAACTTCTTTCTTCTGTGCATTCAACTAACAGAGTTGAACTTACTTTTGATTGAGCAGTTCTGAAACACCTTTCTGTAGAAACTGCAAGTGACATTCTGAACGCTAAGGGCCTATAGAGGAAAAAGGGATATCTTCAAATAAAAACTACACAGAAGTATTCTGTGAAACTTCTTTGTGTTCTGTGCATTCAACTAACAGAGTTGAAGCTTACTTTTGATTGAGCAGTTCTGAAACACTCTTTCTGTAGAAACTGCAAGTGACATTATGAAAGCTAAGGGCCTAAGTGGAAGGGATATCTTCAAATAAAAACTACACAGAAGCATTCTGTGAAACTTCTTTCTGTTCTGTGCATTCAACTAACAGAGTTGAAGCTCACATTTCATTGAGCAGTTCTGAAACACTCTTTCTGTAGAAACTGCAAGTCATTCAGCGCTAAGGTCCTATAGTGGAAAAGGATATCTCAAATAAAAACTACACAGAAGCATTCTGTGAAACTTTTCTGTTCTGTGCATTCAACTAACAGAGTTGAAGCTTACTTTTGATTGACAGTTCTGAAACACTCTTTCTGTAGAAACTGCAAGTGACATCGACAGCTAAAGGGCCTGCAGTGGAAAAAGGGATATCTTCAAATAAAAACTACACAGAAGCATTCTGTGAAACTTCTTTCTGTTCTGTGCATTCAGCTAACAGAGTTGAAGCAAACTATTGATTGAGCAGTTCTGTAACACTCTCTCTGTAGAAACTGCAAGTGGACATCTTGAAAGCTAAGGGGTCAATAGTGGAAAAAGGAATATCTTCAAATAAAAACTACACAGAAGCATTTTGTGAAACTCCGTTCTTTTCTGTGCATTCAAGTAACAGAGTTGAAGCTTACTTTTGATTGAGCAGTTCTGAAACACGCTTTCTGTAGAAACTGCATGTTGACATTTCGAGTGCCAAAGGGCCTATAGTGGAATACGGGATATCTTCAAATAAAAACTACACAGAAGCATTCTGTGCAACTTCTTTCTGTTCTCTGCATTCAACTAACAGAGTTGAAGCTTACTTTTGATTCAGCAGTTCTGAAACACCCTTTCTGTAGAAACTGCATGTGGACATTCGGAGCGCTAAGGGGTCAATAGGGGAAAAAGGA
>NW_022096544.1:0-11981 GCF_006542625.1 Nomascus leucogenys | reverse complement strand
CCACTTGCAGTTTCTACAGAAAGAGTGTTTCAGAAACTGCTCAATCAAAAGTAAGCTTCAACTCTGTTAGTTGAATGCACAGAACAAGAAAGAAGTTTCACAGAATGCTTCTGTGTAGTTTTTATTTGAGATATTCTTTTCCACTTATAGGCCCTTAGCGTTCAGAATGTCACTGGCAGTTTCTACAGAAAGAGTGTTTCAGAACTGCTGAATCAAAAGTAAGCTTCGTCTCTGTTAGTTCAATGGACAGAACAGAAAGAAGTTTCACAGAATGCTTCTGTGTAGTTTTTATTTGAAGATATTCCTTTTTCCAGTATAGGCCCCTTAGAGCTCCGAATGTCCACATGCAGTTTCTACAGAATGCGTGTTTCAGAACTGCTCAATCAAAAGTAAAGCTTCAACTCTGTTAGTTGAATGCACAGAGAGAAGAAGTTTCACAGAATGCTTCTGAGTAGTTTTATTTGAAGATATTCTTTTTCCACTAGGCCCCTTAGGGCTCCGAATGTCCACTTGCAGTTTCTACAGAAAGAGTGTTTCAGAACTGCTGAATCAAAAGTAAGCTTCAATCTGTTAGTTGAATGCAGAGAACAGAAAGAAGTTTCACAGAATGCTTCTGTGGAGTTTTTATTTGCAGATATTTCTTTTTCCAGTTTAGGCCCCTTAGCGCTCCGAATGTCCACCTGAAGTTTCTACAGAAAGAGTGTTTCAGTACTGCTCTTTAAAGTAAGCTTCAATTCTGTTAGATGAATGCACAGAGAGAAAGAAGTTTCACAGAATGCTTCTGTGTAGTTTTTATTTGAAGATATTCCTTTTTCCAGAAAGGCCTTAGCGTTCAGAATGTCCACTTGCAGTTTCTACAGAAAGAGTGTTTCAGAACTGCTCAATAAAAAGTAAGCTTCTACTCTGTTAGTTGAATGCACAGAACAGAATGAAGTTTCACAGAATGCTTCTGTGTAGTTTTTATTTGAAGATTTTCCTTTTTCCAGTATAGGCCAGATAGCTCTCCGAATGTCCACTTGCAGTTTCTACAGAAAGAGTGTTTCAGAACTGCTCAATCAAAAGTAAGCTTCAACTCTGTTAGTTGAATGCACAGAACAGAAAGAAGTTTCACAGAATGCTTCTGTGTAGTTTTTATTTGAAGATATTCCTTTTTCCACTATAGGGCCTTAACCCCAGACTGTCCCCTTGCAGTTTCTACAGAAAGAGTGTTTCATAACTGCTCAATCAAAAGTAAGCTTCAACACTGTTAGTTGAATGCACAGAACAGAAAGAAGTTTCACAGAATGCTTCTGTGTAGTTTTTATTTGTAGATATTCTTTTCCATATAGGCCCCTTGTGCTGAATGTCCACTTTCAGTTTCTACAGAAAGAGTGTTTCAGAACTGCTCAATCAAAAGTAAGCTTCAACTCTGTTAGAATGACAGAACAGAAAGAAGTTTCACAGAATGCTTCTGTGTAGTTTTTATTTGAAGATATTCCTTTTTCCACTATAGGCCCCTTAGCGTTCAGAATGTCCCTTGCAGTTTCTACAGAAAGAGTGTTTCAGAAATGCTCAAAAAATGTAAGCTTCAACTCTGTTAGTTGAATGCACAGAACAGAAAGGAAGTTTCACAGAATGCTTCTGTGTAGTTTTTATTTGAAGATTTCCTTTTCCAGTATATGCCCTGAGCGCTCGAATGTCCACTTGCAGTTTCTACAGAAAGAGTGTTTCAGAACTGCTCAATCAAAAGTAAGCTTCACTCTGTTAGTTGAATGCACAGAACAGAAAGAAGTTTCACAGAATGCTTCTGTGTAGTTTTATTTTAAGATATTCCTTTTTCCACTATAGGTCCTTAACCCCAGATGTCCCTTTGCAGTTTCTACAGAAAGAGTGTTTCAAAACTGCTCAATCAAAAGTAAGCTTCAACCTCTGTTAGTTGAATGGACAGAACAGAAAGAAGTTTCACAGAATGCTTCTGTGTAGTTTTTATTTGTAGATATTCCTTTTTCCATATAGGCCCCTTTGTGCTATGAATGTCCACTTTGCAGTTTCTACAGAAAGGTGTTTCAGAACTGCTCAATCAAAAGTAAGCTTCAACTCTGTTAGTTAATGACAGAACAGAAAGAAGTTTCACAGAATGCTTCTGTGTAGTTTTTTTTGAAGATATTCCTTTTTCCACTATAGGCCCCTTAGCGTTCAGAATGTCTCCTTGCAGTTTCTACAGAAAGAGTGTTTCAGAAATGCTCAATAAAAAGTAAGCTTCAACTCTGTTAGTTGAATGCACAGAACAGAAAGAAGTTTCACAGAATGCTTCTGTGTAGTTTTTATTTGAAGATATTCCTTTTTCCACTCTAGGCCCCTTCGCGTTCAGAATGTCTACTTGGAGTTTCTACAGAAAGTGTGTTTCAGAACTGCTCAATAAAAAGTAAGCTTCAAATCTGTTAGTTGAATGCACAGAACAGAAATAAGTTTCACAGAATGCTTCTGTGGAGTTTTTATTTGCAGATAGTCCTTTTTCCAGTATAGGCCCCTTAGCGCTCCGAATGTCCACATGCAGTTCTACACAAAGAGTGTTTCAGGACTGCTCAATCAAAAGTAAGCTTCAACTCTGTTAGTTGAATGCACAGAAGAGAAAGAAGTTTCACAGAATGCTTCTGTGTAGTTTTTATTTGGAAGATATACCTTTTTCCAGTAAGGCCCCTTTGCGTTCAGAATGTCCACTTGCAGTTTCTACAGAAAGAGTGTTTCAGAACGCCTCAGTCAATACTGAGCTTCAACCTGTTAGGTGAATGCACAGAACAGAAAGAAGTTTCACAGGAATGGCTCTGTGTAGTTTTTATTTGAAGATATCCCTTTTTCCTCCATAGGTCCTTTTCTTCTCTGGGAAGTCCACTTCAGTTTCTACAGAAAGCATGTTTCAGAACTGCTCAATCAAAAGTAAGATTCAACTCTGTTATTTGAATGGGACAGAACATAAAAGTTTCACAGAATGCTTCTGTGTAGTTTTATTCGAGATATTCCTTTTTCCACTATAGGCCCCTTAGCGTTCAGAATGTCCTCCTGCAGTTTCTACACAAAGAGTGTTTCAGAACTGCTCAATCCAAAGTTAAGCTTCAACTATGTTAGTTGAATGTACAGACAGAGGGAAAGTTTCACAGAATGATTCTGTGTAGTTTTATTTGTACATTTTCCTTATTCCACTATATGCCCCTTAGCCGCTCGAATGTCCACTTGCAGTTTCTACAGAAAGAGGTTTCAGAGTTGTTCAATCAAAAGTAAGCTTCAACTCTGTTAGTTGAATGCACAGAAAAGAAGGAAGTTTCACAGAATGCTTCTGGTGTAGTTTTTATTGGTAGATATTCCTTTTTCCAGTATAGGCCCTTAGCGCTCGGAATGTCACCTTGCAGTTTCCACAGAAAGAGAGGTTCGGAACTGCTCAATCAAATGAAACCTTCAACTCTGTTAATTGAATGGACAGAACAGAAAGAAGTTTCACAGAATGCTCTGTGCAGTTTTATTTGAAGAAATTCCTTTTTCCACTGTAGGCCCCTGAGCGCTCCGAATGTCCACATGCAGTTTCTACAGAAAGAGTGTTTCAGAACTGCTCAATCAAAAGTAAGCTTCGATTCTGTTAGTTGAATGCACAGACAGAAAGAAGTTTCCAGAATGCTTCTGTGTAGTTTTTATTTGGAGATATTACTTTTTCCTCTATAGGCACCTTTGCGCTCCGAATGTCCACTTGCAGTTTCTACAGAAGTGTGTTTCAGAACTTCTCAATCAATAGTAAGCTTCAACTCTGTTAGTTGAATGGACAGAACAGAAAGAAGTTCACAGAATGCTTCTGTGTAGTTTTTATTTGAAGATATTTCTTTTCCACTTTAGGACCCTTAGCGTTCAGAATGTCGACTGGCAGTTCTACAGAAAGAGGTTTCAGAACTGCTGAATCAAAAAGTAAGCTTCGTCTCTCTTAGTTCAATGGACAGAACAGAAAAGAAGTTTCACAGGAATGCTTCTGTGTAGTTTTTATTTGAGATATTCCTTTCTTCCAGTATAGGCCCCTTAGTGCTCGAATGTCCACTTGCAGTTTCTACAGAATGCGTGTTCAGAACTGCTCAATCAAAAGTAATATTCAACTCTGTTAGTTGAATGCACAGAAGAGAAGGAAGTTTCACAGAATGCTTCTGAGTAGTTTTTATTTGAAGATATTCCTTTTTCCACTCTAGGCCCCTTAGGGCTCCGAATGTCCACTTGCAGTTTCTACAGAAAGAGTGTTTCAGAACTGCTCAATCAAAAGTAAGCTTCAAATCTGTTAGTTGAATGCAGAGAACAGAAAGAAGTTTCACAGAATGCTTCTGTGGAGTTTTTATTTGCAGATATTTCTTTTTCCAGTTTAGGCCCCTTAGCGCTCCGAATGTCCACCTGAAGTTTCTACAGAAAGAGTGTTTCAGTACTGCTCCATTTAAAGTAAGCTTCAATTCTGTTAGATGAATGCACAGAAGAGAAAGAAGTTTCACAGAATGCTTCTGTGTAGTTTTTATTTGAAGATATTCCTTTTCCAGGAAAGGGCCCTTAGCGTTCAGAATGGTCGGACTGGCCAGTTTCTACAGAAAGAGTGTTTCAGAACTGCTGAATCAAAAGTAAGCTTCGATCTCTCTTAGTTCAATGGACAGAACAGAAAAGAAGTTTCACAGAATGCTTCTGTGTAGTTTTTATTTGTAGATATTCTTTCTTCCAGTATAGGCCCCTTAGTGCTCCCGAATGTCCACTTGCAGTTTCTACAGAAATGCGATGTTTCAGAACTGGCTCAATCAAAGTAAGTAATTCAACTCTGTTAGTTGAATGCACAGAAAGAGAAGGAAGTTTCACAGAATGCTTCTGAGTAGTTTTATTTGAAGATATTCCTTTTTTCCACTCTAGGCCCCTTAAGCTCCGAATGTCCACTTGCAGTTTCTACAGAAAGAGTGTTTCAGAACTGCTCAATCAAAAGTAAGCTTCAAATCTGTTAGTTGAATGCAGAGAACAGAAAGAAGTTTCACAGAATGCTTCTGTGGAGTTTTTATTTGCAGATATTTCCTTATTTCCAGTATTAGGCCCTTCTTGTGCCAGTGCCGAATGTCCACCTGTTCAGTTTCTTACCAGAAAGTGTTTTTTTTCCAGGAACTGGCTGCCTTTCAGAGTCAAAGCTAAGCTTCAATCTGTTAGTTAATGCACAGACAGAAAGAAGTTTCACAGAATGCTTTCTGTGTAGTTTTTATTTGAAGATATTCCTTTTTCCACTATAGGGCCCTTACCTTCAGAATGTCCCTTGCAGTTTCTACAGAAGTGTTTCAGAACTGTCTCAATCAAAAGTAAATTCAACTCTTAGTTGAATGCACAGAAAGAAAAGTTCACAGAATGCTTCTGTGTGTTTTTATTTGAGATTTCTTTTCCCTATAGGCCCCTTGATGAATTCCCTTGTTCACAGAAGGTGTCCAGACTGCTTCTCAAAGAACTTCCTGGTTAGTTGAATGACAGAACAGAAAGAAGTTTCACAGAATCTTCTGTGTAGTTTTTTTTGAGATATTCCTTTTCCATTGGCCCCTTAGCTAGGATGTCCCTTTAGTTTCTAAGAAAGGGTTTCAGACTGCTTCAAAGTAGCTTCTCTGTTATTCAATGACAGAAACAGAAAGAAGTTCCACAGAATGCTTCTGTGTAGTTTTTATTTGAAGATATTTCCTTTTTCCAATATAGGCCCCTTAGCGTTCAGAATGTCCCTTGCAGTTTCTACAGAAAGAGTGTTCAGAATGCTTCAATAAAATGTAAGCTTCAACTCTGTTAGTTGAATGCACAGAACAGAAGGAAGTTTCACAGAATGCTTCTGTGTAGTTTTTATTTGAAGATTTTCCTTATTCCAGTATATGCCACTTAGCGCTCCGAATGTCCACTTGCAGTTTCTACAGAAAGAGTGTTTCAAACTGCTCAATCAAAAGTAAGCTTCCACTCTGTTAGTTGAATGCACAGAACAGAAAGAAGTTTCACAGAATGCTTCTGTGTAGTTTTTATTTGAAGATATTCCTTTTTCCACTATAGGTGCCTTAACCCCAGACTGTCCCCTTTGCAGTTCTACAGAAAGAGTGTTTCATAACTGCTCAATCAAAACTAAGCTTCAACCCTGTTAGTTGAATGGACAGAACAGAAAGAAGTTTCACAGAATGCTTCTGTGTAGTTTTTATTGGTAGATATTACTTTTTCCAATATAGGCCCCTTTGTGCTATGAATGTCCACTTTCAGTTTCTACAGAAAGTGTGTTTCAGAACTGCTCAATCAAAAGTAAGCTTCAAATCTGTTAGTTGAATGCACAGAACAGAAATAAGTTTCACAGAATGCTTCTGTGGAGTTTTTATTTGCAGATAGTCCTTTTTCCAGTATAGGCCCCTTAGCGCTCCGAATGTCCACATGCAGTTTCTACACAAAGAGTGTTTCAGGACTGCTCAATCAAAAGTAAGCTTCAACTCTGTTAGTTGAATGCACAGAAGAGAAAGAAGTTTCACAGAATGCTTCTGTGTAGTTTTTATTTGAAGATATACCTTTTTCCAGTATAGGCCCCTTTGCGTTCAGAATGTCCACTTGCAGTTTCTACAGAAAGAGTGTTTCAGAACGCCTCAGTCAATACTGAGCTTCAACTCTGTTAGGTGAATGCACAGAACAGAAAGAAGTTTCACAGAATGCTTCTGTGTAGTTTTTATTTGAAGATATCCCTTTTTCCTCTATAGGTCCTTTTCTTCTCTGGGAAGTCCACTTTCAGTTTCTACAGAAAGGCATGTTTCAAACTGCTCAATCAAAAGTAAGATTCAACTCTGTTATTTGAATGGACAGAACATAAAGAAGTTCACAGAATGCTTCTGTGTAGTTTTTATTCGAGGGATATTCCTTTTTCCACTATAGGCCCCTTAGCGTTCAGAATGTCCTCCTGCAGTTTCTACACAAAGAGTGTTTCAGAACTGCTCAATCAAAAGTAAGCTTCAACTATGTTAGTTGAATGTACAGAACAGAGGGAAGTTTCACAGAATGATTCTGTGTAGTTTTATTTGTACATTTCCTTATTCCACTATATGCCCCTTAGCGCTCTGAATGGTCCACTTGCAGTTTCTACAGAAAGAGTGTTTCAGAGTTGTTCAATCAAAAGTAAGCTTCAACTCTGTTAGTTGAATGCACAGAAAAGAAGGAAGTTTCACAGAATGCTTCTGTGTAGTTTTTATTTGAAGATATTCCTTTTTCCAGTATAGGCCCCTTAGCGCTCGGAATGTCACCTTGCAGTTTCCACAGAAAGAGGGTTCGGAACTGCTCAATCAAATGAAACCTTCAACTCTGTTAGTTGAAGACAGAAAAGAAAGAAGTTTCACAGATGCTTCTGTGCAGTTTTTATTGAAGAAATTCTTTTCCACTGTAGGCCCCTGAGCGCTCCGAATGTCCACATGCAGTTTCTACAGAAAGAGTGTTTCAGAACTGCTCAATCAAAGTAAGCTCGATTCTTTAGTTAATGCACAGAACAGAAAGAAGTTTCCCAGAATGCTTCTGTGTAGTTTTATTTGAGATATTACTTTTTCCTCTATAGGCACCTTTAGGCTCCGAATGTCCACTTGCAGTTTCTACAGAAAGTGTGTTTCAGACTGCTTTCAATCAAAGTAAGCTTCAACTCTGTTAGTTGAATGGACAGAACAGAAAGAAGTTTCACAGAATGCTTCTGTGTAGTTTTTATTTGAAGATATTTTTTTCCCTTAGGCCCTGCGTTCAGAATGCACTGAGTTCTACAGAAAAGAGTTTCAGAACTGCTAATCAAAAGTAAGCTCACTCTTTAGTTAATGGACAGAACAGAAAGAAGTTTCAAGAATGCTTCTGTGTAGTTTTTTATTTGTAGATATTCTTTTTCCAGTATAGGCCCCTTAGCGTCCGAATGTCACTTGCAGTTCTACAGAAGGTGTCAGACTGCTCAATCAAAGTAATATTCAACTCTGTTAGTTGAATGCACAGAAAGAGGAAGTTCACAGAATGTCTGAGTAGTTTTTATTTGAAGATATTCCTTTTCCACTCTAGGCCCCAGCCCAAGACACAAGAAAGACAGTTTCGGCACAGGGAAGCTTTCGATGTTCTGTTTTTATTTGTAATATTCTTTTTCCGTAGGCCCCTAGGCTCGAATGTCCACTTGCAGTTTCTACAGAAAGAGTGTTTCAGACTGCTCCAAATCAAAAGAAAGCTTCAATCTGTTAGTGGAATTGCCACAGAAGAGAAGAAGTTTCACAGAATGGCTTCTGTGTAGTTTTATTTGAAGAAGATTTCCTTTTTCCAGTTTAGGCCCCTTAGCGGCTCCGAATGTCCACATGCAGTTTCTACAGAAAGAGTGTTCAGAACTGCTCAATAAAAGTAAGCTTCAATTCTGTTAGTTGAATGCACAAAAAAGGTTCACAGAATGCTTCTGTGAGTTTTATTGAGATTTCTTTTCCCTATAGGCCCTTGCCTCCGAATGTCCACTTGAGTTTCTACAGAAAGGTGTTTCAGAACTCTCAATCAAAGTAAGCTTCACTCTGTTAGTTGAATGACAGAACAGAAAGAGTTTCACAGAATGCTTCTGTGTAGTTTTTATTTGAAGATATTCCTTTTTCCACTTAGGGACCCCTTAGCGTTCAGAATGTCGACTGGCAGTTTTCTACAGAAAGAGGTGTTTCAGAACTGCTGAATCAAAAGTAAGCTTCGTCTCTCTTAGTTCAATGGACAGAACAGAAGAAGTTCACAGAATGCTTCTGTGTAGTTTTTATTTGTAGATATTCTTTCTTCCAGTATAGGCCCCTTAGTGCTCCGAATGTCCACTTGCAGTTTCTACAGAATGCGTGTTTCAGAACTGCTCAATCAAAAGTAATATCAACTCTGTTAGTTGAATGCACAGAAGAGAAGGAAGTTTCACAGAATGCTTCTGAGTAGTTTTATTTGAAGATATTCCTTTTTCCACTCTAGGCCCTTAGGGCTCCGAATGTCCACTTGCAGTTTCTACAGAAAGAGTGTTTCAGAACTGCTCAATCAAAAGTAAGCTTCAAATCTGTTAGTTGAATGCAGAGAACAGAAAGAAGTTTCACAGAAGCTTCTGTGGAGTTTTATTTGAAGGATATTTCTTTTTTCCAGTTAATAGCCCTTAGCGCTCCGAATGTCCACTGCAGTTTCTACAGAAAGAGTGTTCAGAACTGCTCATAAAGTAAGCTTCATCTGTTGTTGAAATGCACAGACAGAAAAGTTCACAGAATGCTTCTGTGTAGTTTTATTTTGAAGAATTCCTTTTCCAGAAAGGCCTAGCGTCAGAATGTCCACTGGCAGTTTCTACAGAAAGAGTGTTCAGAAATGCTCAATAAAAGTAAGCTTCAACTCTGTTAGTTGAATGCACAGAACAGAAGGAAGTTTCACAGAATGCTTCTGTGTAGTTTTTATTTGAAGATATTCCTTTTTCCACTATATGCCACTTAGCGCTCCGAATGTCCACTTGCAGTTTCTACAGAAAGAGTGTTTCAGAACTGCTCAATCAAAAGTAAGCTTCACTCTGTTAGTTGAATGCACAGACAGAAAGAAGTTTCACAGAATGCTTCTGTGTAGTTTTTATTTGAAGATATTCCTTTTTCCACTATAGGCCCTTAACCCCAACTGTCCCCTTGCAGTTTCACAGAAAGAGTGTTTCAAACTGCTCAATCAAAAACTAAGCTTCAAACCTGTTAGTTGAATGGACAGAACAGAAAGAAGTTTCACAGAATGCTTCTGTGTAGTTTTTATTGGTAGATATTACTTTTTCCAATATAGGCCCCTTTGCGCTATGAATGTCCACTTTCAGTTTCTACAGAAAGGGTGTTTCAGAACTGCTCAATCAAAAGTAAGCTTCAACTCTGTTAGTTCAATGGACAGAACAGAAAGAAGTTTCACAGAATGCTTCTGTGTAGTTTTTATTTGAAGATATTCCTTTTTCCACTATAGGCCCCTTAGCGTTCAGAATGTCTCCTTGCAGTTTCTACAGAAAGAGTGTTTCAGAAATGCTCAATAAAATGTAAGCTTCAACTCTGTTAGTTGAATGCACAGAACAGAAGGAAGTTTCACAGAATGCTTCTGTGTAGTTTTTATTTGAAGATTTTCCTTATTCCAGTATATGCCACTGAGCGCTCCGAATGTCCACTTGCAGTTTCTACAGAAAGAGTGTTTCAGAACTGCTCAATCAAAAGTAAGCTTCCACTCTGTTAGTTGAATGCACAGAACAGAAAGAAGTTTCACAGAATGCTTCTGTGTAGTTTTTATTTTAAGATATTCCTTTTTCCACTATAGGTGCCTTAACCCCAGGACTGTCCCTTTGCAGTTTCTACAGAAAGAGTGTTTCATAACTGCTCAATCAAAACTAAGCTTCAACCCTGTTAGTTGAATGGACAGAACAGAAAGAAGTTTCACAGAATGCTTCTGTGTAGTTTTTATTGGTAGATATTACTTTCTCCAATATAGGCCCCTTTGTGCTATGAATGTCCACTTTCAGTTTCTACAGAAAGGGTGTTTCAGAACTGCTCAATCAAAAGTAAGCTTCAACTCTGTTAGTTCAATGGACAGAACAGAAAGAAGTTTCACAGAATGCTTCTGTGTAGTTTTTATTTGAAGATATTCCTTTTTCCACTATAGGCCCCTTAGCGTTCAGAATGTCTCCTTGCAGTTTCTACAGAAAGGAGTGTTTCAGAAATGCTCAATAAAAAGTAAGCTTCAACTCTGTTAGTTGAATGCACAGAACAGAAGGAAGTTTCACAGAATGCTTCTGAGTAGTTTTTAATTGAAGATATTCCTTTTTCCACTCTAGGCCCCTTCGCGCTCCGAATGTCCACTTGGAGTTTCTACAGAAAGTGTGTTTCAGAACTGCTCAATCAAAAGTAAGCTTCAAATCTGTTAGTTGAATGCACAGAACAGAAATAAGTTTCACAGAATGCTTCTGTGGAGTTTTTATTTGCAGATAGTCCTTTTTCCAGTATAGGCCCCTTAGCGCTCCGAATGTCCACATGCAGTTTCTACACAAAGAGTGTTTCAGGACTGCTCAATCAAAAGTAAGCTTCAACTCTGTTAGTTGAATGCACAGAAGAGAAAGAAGTTTCACAGAATGCTTCTGTGTAGTTTTTTATTTGAAGATATACCTTTTTCCAGTATAGGCCCCTTTGCGTTCAGAATGTCCACTTGCAGTTTCTACAGAAAGAGTGTTTCAGAACGCCTCAGTCAATACTGAGCTTCAACTCTGTTAGGTGAATGCACAGAACAGAAAGAAGTTTCACAGAATGCTTCTGTGTAGTTTTTATTTGAAGATATCCCTTTTTCCTCTATAGGTCCTTTTCTTCTCTGGGAAGTCCACTTTCAGTTTCTACAGAAAGCATGTTTCAGAACTGCTCAATCAAAAGTAAGATTCAACTCTGTTATTTGAATGGACAGAACATAAAGATGTTTCACAGAATGCTTCTGTGTAGTTTTTATTCGAGGATATATTTTTCCACTATAGGCCCCTTAGCGTTCAGAATGTCCTCCTGCAGTTTCTACACAAAGAGTGTTTCAGAACTGCTCAATCCAAAGTAAGCTTCAACTATGTTAGTTGAATGTACAGAAAGAGGGAAGTTTCACAGAATGATTCTGTGTAGTTTTTATTTGTACATTTTCCTTATTCCACTATATGCCCCTTAGCGCTCGAATGTCCACTTGCAGTTTCTACAGAAAGAGTGTTTCAGAGTTGTTCAATCAAAAGTAAGCTTCAACTCTGTTAGTTGAATGCACAGAAAAGAAGGAAGTTTCACAGAATGCTTCTGTGTAGTTTTTATTGGTAGATATTCCTTTTTCCAGTATAGGCCCCTTAGCGCTCGGAATGTCACCTTGCAGTTTCCACAGAAAGAGAGTTTCGGAACTGCTCAATCAAATGAAACCTTCAACTCTGTTATTGAATGGACAGAACAGAAAGAAGTTTCACAGAATGCTTCTGTGCA
>NW_022096543.1:0-37977 GCF_006542625.1 Nomascus leucogenys | reverse complement strand
TCTTATAGTGGAAAAAGGAATATCTTGAAATAAAAAATACAAAGAAGCATTCTGTGAAACTTCTTTCTGATCTGTGCATTCAACTAACAGAGTTGAACCTTACTTCTGATTGAGGAGTTCTCAATAAAACTTTCTGTAGAAACCTCAAGGGGACATTCGGAGCGCTAAGGGGCCTATTGTGGAAAAACGAATATCTTCAAATAAAAACTACACAGAAGCATTCTGAGAAATGTCTTTCTGATCTGTGCATTCAACTGACAGAGTTGAACCTTATTTTTGATGGATGAGTTCTGAAACACTCTTTCCGTAGAAACCGCAAGTTTACATTTGGAGCGCAAAGGGCCTGTAGTGGAAAAAGGAATATCTTCAAATAAAAAGTACACAGAAGAATTCTGTGAAACTTCTTTCTGATCTGTGCACTCAACTAACTGAATAAAATACTACTTTTGATTGAGGAGTTCTGAAACACTCTTTCTGTAGAAACCACAAGTGGACATTCGGAGCGTTAAGGGACCTACAGTGCAAAAAGGAATATCTTCAAATAAAAACTGCACAGAAGGATTCTGTGAAAGTTCTTTCTGATCTGTGATTCAACTAACAGAGTTGAACCTTACTTTTGATAGAAGAGATCTGAAAAACTCTTTGTGCAGAAACCGCAAGTGTACATTCAGAGCTCAAAGGGTCCTATAGTGGAAAAGGAATATCTTCAAATAAAAAATACACAGAAGCATTCGGTGAAACTTCCTTCTGATCTGTACATTCAGCTAACAGCGTGGACCTTACTTTTGATTGAGGAGTTCTGAAACCCTCTTTCTGTAGAAACAGCAAGTGGACTTTCGGAGCGCTAAGGGGCCTATAGTGGAAAAAGGAATATCTTCAAATAAAAACTACACAGAACATTCTGTGAAACTTCTTTCTGTTCTGTCCATTCAAGTAACAGAGTTGAAACTTACTTTTGATTGAAGAGTTCTGAAGAACACTTACTGTAGAAAATGCAAGTGGACATTTGGAGCGCTATGAGGCCTATAGTGGAAAAAGGAATATCTTCAAATAAAAACTACACATATGCCTTCTGTGAAACTTCTTTCTGATCTGTGCATTCAACAAACAGAGTTGAACCTTACTTTTGATTGAGGAGATCTGAAACACTCTTTCTCTAGAAACTGCAAGTGGACCTTTTTAGCGGTAAGATGCGTACAGTGGAAAAAGGAATATCTACAAGTAAAAACTAAACAGAAGCATTCTGTTCAACTTCTTTCTTATCTGTGCATTCAATTAACAGTGTTGAATCTTACATTTGGTTGAGGAGTTCTAAAAACACTTTCTGTAGAAACCGCAATTGGACATTCAGAGTTCTAAGGGGCCTATAGTGGAAAAAGGAATATCTTCAAATAAAAACTACACAGAAGTATTCTGTGAAACTCCTATCTGATTTCTGCATTCAACTAAGAGAGTTGAAATTTACTTTGACTGACGAGCTCTGAAAGACTCTCTCTGTAGAAACCGCAAGTGGACATTCGGAGCTCCAGGAGGCCTACAGTGTAAAAAAAAATACCTTCAATTAAAAACTACACAGAAGCATTCTGTTAAACTTGTTTCTGATCTGTGCATTCAACTCACAGATTTGAACCTGACTTTTGATCGAGGAGTTCTGAAACACTCTTTCTGTAGAAACCGCAAACGGACATTTGGAGTGCTAAGGGGCCTATAGTGGAAAAAGAAATAGCTTCAAATTAAAACTACACAGAAGCATTCTGTGAAACTCCTTTTTGATCTGTACACTGAACTCACAGAGTTGAACATTACTTTCAATTGAGGAGTTCTGAAACACTCTTTCAGTAGAAACCGCAAGGGGACTTTCAGAGCGTTATGGGCCGTGCAGTGGAAAAAGGAATATCTTCAAAAAAAACTACAGAGAAGCATTCTGTGGAACTTCTTTCTGATCTGTGCATTCAACACACAGTGTTGAACCTTACTTTTCATGGAGGCATTCTGAAACACTCTTTCTGTAGAAACCGCAAGTGGACATTCGGAGCGCTAAGTGGCCTAAAGTTTAAAAAATAATATCTTCAAATAATAACTATACAGAAGCATTCTGTGAAACTTCTTTCTGATCTGTGCATTCAACTAACAGAGTTGAAACTTACTTTTGATAGAGGAGATCTGAACCAATCTTTCTGTAGAAACCGCAGGGGACTTCTAAGCGCTATGGGGCCTATAGTGAAAAAGGAATATCTTCAAGTAAAACTACACAGAAGCATTCTGTTTTAACTTCTTTCTATCCGTGTATTCGGCTACAGAGGCTGAATCTTACTTTGATTGAGGAGTTCTGAAACACTCTGTAGAAACCGCAAGTGGACATTCGGAGCGCTAAGGGGCTATAGTGGAAAATGGAATATTTTCAAATTAAAACCACACAGAAGCAATTGTGTGAAACTTCTTTCTGATTTGAGCATTCAATTAAGAGAGTGGAACTTACTTGACTGACGAGTTCTGAAAGCCTCTTTATATAGAAACCGCAAGAGGACATTCGGAGCACTAAGAGTCACATAGTGGAAAAAGAATATCTTCAAAGAAAAACTACACAGAAGCATTCCTGTAAAGCTATTTCGTTCTGTGGCATTCAACTAACAGAGTTCAACCTTAGTTTTGATTGAGGAGTTCTGAAACAGTTTACAGTAGAAACCACTATGATATTCGGACCCGCTAAGGGGCATAGTGGAAAAGGAAATCTTCAAAATCCACACAGAACATTGGGAAACTTCTTTCCGATCTGTGCTTCAACTAGCAGGTTGAACTTACTTTTTTGAGGATTCTCAATAGTCCTTGTCTGTAGAAATCGCAAGTGGATATTCATAGCGCTAATGGGCCCTACAGTGGAAAAAGGATATCTTCAAATAAAACTACACAGAAGCGTTCTGTGAATCTTCTTTCTGATCTGTGCATTCAACTACAGAGATGAACCTTACTTCTGATTGAGGATTCGAAACACTCTTTCTGTAGAAAAAGCAAGTGGAAGATTCGGAGCGACTGAGGGCGTACAGTGTAAAAGGAATGTCTCCAATGAAAACTACACAAGAAGCATTCTGTGAAACTCTTTCTGATCTGTGCATTGAACTAACAGAGTTGAACTTACTTTTGATTGAGGAGTTCTGAAACACTCTTTCTGTGGAAACAGCAAGTGGACATTCGGTGCCCTAAGGGGCCTATAGTGGAAAAAACGAATATCCTCAAAATAAAAACTACACAGAAGCATTCTGTGCTACTTCTTTCTGGTCTGTGCATTGAACTAACAGAGTTGAACCTTACTTTGACTGTGGAGTTCTGAAACATTCTTTCTGTAGAAACTGCAAGTGGACATTCAGAGCGCTAAGAGGCCTATAGTGCAAAAGGAATATCTTCAAATAAAACTACACAGAAACATTGTGTGAAACTCTTTCTGTTCTGTGCTTTCAACTAACGGAGTGGATGCTTCTTTTGATTGAGCAGTTCTGAAACACTCCTCCTGTAGAAACTGCAGGTGGACATTCGGAGTGCTAAGAGGCATATAGTGGAAAAAGAATGTCTTCAAATAAAAACTACACAGTAGCATTCTGTGCAACTTCTTTCTGATCTGTGCATTCACCTAAGAGAGATTAACCTTACTTTGATTGAGGGGTTTTGAAACACTCTTTCTATAGAAAATGCAAGTGGACATTTTTAGTGCTAGCGGCCAATCGAGGAAAAGGAATATCTACAAATAAAAACTACAGAGAAGCATTTTGTGAAACTTCTTTCTGATCTGTGCATTCAAGTAACAGAGTTGTACTTCCTTTCATTGAGGAGATTTGAAACACACTTTGTGTAGAAACTGTAAGTGGATATTTGAAGTGACATGCGGGCCTTTCAGGAAAAAGGGATATCTTCAAATAAAACTAAACAGAAAGCATTCTGTGAACCTTCCTTCTGATCTGTGTATTCAGCTAACAGAGTCGAATCTTACTTTAGATGAGGAGTTTTGAAACACTCTTTCTGTGAAAACTGCTATTGGACGTTTCGAGCGCTAAGGCTCTATCGTGGAAAAGGAATATCTTCAAATAATTACTACACAGAAGCATTCTGTGAAACTTCTTCCTGATCTGTGCATTCAACTAACTCAGTAGAACCTTACTTTTATTGAGGAACTTTGAAGCACTCTTCTATAGAACTGCAAGTGGACATTTGGAGCGTTATGCAGCCTATCGTGGAATAAGAATATCTTGAAATAAAAACTACACAAAACATTCTGTGAATTTCGTTCTGATCTGTGCATTCAACTAACAGAGTTGAACCTTACTTTTGATTGAGGAGTTTTGAAACACTCTTTCTGTAGAAACTGCCAGGTGGACATCTGGAGGCTATGCGGCCTATCAGGAAACAGGAATATCTTCAAAAAAAACTAAACAGAAGCATTCTGTGAAACGTCTTTCTGATCTGTGCATTCAACTAATAAGGTTTGAAATCTTACTTTAGATTCAGGAGTTTTGTAACACTCTTTCTGTAGAAACTGCAAGTGGACATTTGGAGCGTTAAGAGGCCCCATAGTGCAAAAAGGAATATCTTCAAATAAAAACTACACAGAACATACTGTGAAATTCTTCTGATGTGTGCATTCAAACTAATAGAGGTGAACCTAACTTTTGATTGAGGTGTTTCAAACCACTCTTTCTGTAGGTAGTGCAAGTGGACATATGGAGCGCTCTGCGCCTATTGTGGAAAAAGTAATATCTTCAATAAAAACTACAGAGAAACATTCTGTGAAACTTCTTTCTCATCTGTGCATTCAACTAATGGAGTTGAACCTTACTTTGATTGCTTAGTTTTTAAAATACTCTTTCTGTATAACTGCAAGTACACATTTGGAGTGCTACGTGGCCTATCATGGAAAAAGGAATATCTTCAAAGAAAAACTACACAGAAGCATTCTGTGAAACTTTTTCTGATCTGTGCATTCAACTAACAGAGTTGAACCTTACCTTCAATTGAGGAGTTTTTGAAACACTCTTTCTGTAGAAACTGGAAGTGGATATTTGGAGCGTTAAGAGGCCTATCATGGAAAAAGGAATATCTTCAAATAAAACTACACAGAAGCATTCTGTGAAACTTCATTCTCATCTGTGCATTCAACTAACAGAGTTGAACTTTACTTTTGATTGAGGAATTTTTGAAACACTCTTTCTGTAGAAACTGCAAGTGGACATTTGGAGCGCTAAGAAGCCTATCATGGAAAAAGGAATATCTTGAAATAAAATCTACAAAGAAATATTCTGTGAACTTCTTTCTGATCTATGCATTCAAGTAACAGAGTTGAACCTTTCTTTGGCATTGAGCAGTTTTGAAACACTCTTTCTGTAGGAAATGCTAGTGGATTATTTGGAGTGCTAAGAGGCCTATCGTGGAAAAAGGAATATCTTCAAATAAAAACTACACATAAGCCTTCTGTGGAACTCTTTCTGGTCTGTGCATTGAACTAACAGAGTTGAAACTTTCTTTTGATTGAAGAGTTTTCAAACACTCCTTTCTGTAGAAACTGCTATTGGAACATTTGGAGCGCTATGGGGCTTATCGTGGAAAAAGGAATATCTTCAAATAAAAACTTCTCAGAAGCATTCTGTGAAACTTCTTTTGATCTGTGCATTCAACTAACAGTGTTGAACCTTACTTTTGATTGAGGAGTTTTAAACACTCTTCTGTAGAAACTGCAAGTGGAAATTTGGAGCTCTACGCGGCCTATCGTGAAAAAAGGAATATATTCAAATAAAAACTGCACGGAAGCATTCAGTGAAATTTCTTTCTGATCTGCGCATTCAACTAACAGAGTGAACCTTAATTTTGATTGAGGAGTTCTGAAACACTCATCCTGTAGAAACTGCAAGTGGACATTTAAAGCGCTTCGCAGCCATCATGGAAAAGTTATACGTTCAAATAAAAACTACACAGAAGCATTCTGTGAACTTCTTTCCTGATCTGTGCATTCAACTAACAGCCTTGAACCTTACTTTTGATTGAGGAGTTTGGAAACACTCTTTCTGTAGAAACTGCAAGTGGACATTTGGAGCACTAGTGGCCTATAGTGAAAAGGAATATCTTCATATAATAACTACACAGTTGCATTATGTGAACCAACTTTCTGATCTCTGCATTCAACTAACAGATTTGAACCTTCCTTTTCATTGAGGAGTTTTGAAAGACTCTTTCTGTAGATACTGCAAGTGACATTTGGAGTGCTAAGAGGCCTGTCGTGGAAAAATGAATATCCTCAGATAAAAGCTACACAGAAGCATTCTGTGCAACTTCCTTCTGATCTGTGCAATGAACTAACGAATTGAACCTACTTTTCATTGAGGAGTGTTGAAACACTTTTTCTGTAGAAACTGCAAGTGGACATTTGGAGCGCTAACGCGCCTATCATGAAAAACAAATATCTTCAAATAAAACTACACAGAAGCATTCTGTGAAACTTCTTTTGATCTGTGCATTCAGCTAATGGAGTTCAACCTTACTTTGATTGAAGAGTTTTGAAACACTCTTTCTGTAGAAACTGCAAGTGGACATTTGGAGCGTTATGTGGCTTATCGTGGAAAAAGGAATATTTTCAAATAAAAACTACACAGAATCATTCTGTGAAACTTCTTTCTTTCTGTTCATTCAACTAATGGAGTCAAACCTTCTTTTGTTTGAGGAGTTTTGAACCACTCTTCTATAGAAACTGCATGTGGACACTTTGAACGCTAAAAGGCCTGTCATGGAAAAGAAATATCTTCAATTAAAAACTACACAGAAGCATTCTGTGAAACTTCTTTCAGAACTGTGCATTCAACTAACAGAGTTGAACCTTACTTTTGATTGAGGAGTTTTGAAACACTCTTTCTGTAGAAACTGCAAGTGGACATTTGGAGCGCAAAGAGGCCTATAGTGGAAAAAGGAATATCCTTCAAATAAAAACCACATTGAAGCATTCTGTGAAACTTCTTTCTGATCTGTGCCTTCGACTACAAGATTTGAACCTTACTTTCTTTGAGCAGTTCTGAAACACTCCTCCTGTACAAACTGAAAATGGACATTCAGAGCGCTAAGAGGCATATAGTGGAAAAAGGAATGTCTTCAAAATAAAAAATGCATAGAAGCATTCTGTGAAACTTCTTTCCTATCTGTGGCATTCACCTAATGGAGTTGAACCTTACTTAGATTGAGCAGTTCTGAACACTCTTCTCTAGAAACTGCAAGCGGACATTTGGAGCGCTAAGAAGCCAATAGTGGAAAAAGGAATATATTCAATATAAAAACTGCACAGAATCATTCTGTGAAACTTCTTCCTGATCTGTGCATTCAACTAACAGAGTTGAACCTTACTTTTGATTGTAGAGTTTGAAACAATCTTTCTGTAGAAAACTGCAAGTGGACATTCGGAGCGCTAAGAGGCCCATAGTGCAGACAGGAATATCTTCAAATCAAAACTACACCGAAGCATTCTGGGAGACTTTTTCTCTTCTGTCCATTCAACTAACAGAGTTGAAGCTTACTTTTGATTGGGGAGTTTTGAAACACTCTTTCTGTAGAAACTGCAAGTGGACACTTGGAGAGCTACGCGGCCTATCTGGAAAAGAATATCCTCAAATAAAAACTACACAGAAGCATTTTGTGAAAATTCTTTCTGATCTGTGCATTCAACTGACAGTGTTGAACCTTACTTTTCATTGTGCAGTATTGAAACACTCTTTCTATAGAAACTGCAAGTGGAATTTTTAGCGCTCTGCGGCCTATTCGTGGAAAAAGGAATATCTTCAAATAAAACTACACAGAAGCATTCTGTGAAACTTCCTTCTGATCTGTGCATTCAACTAACAGAGTTGAAACTTACTTTTATGGAGGAGTTTTGAAACACTCTTTCTGTAGAAACTGCAAGTCGACCTTTGGAGTGCTATGCGGCCTCTCGTGTAAAAGGAATATCTTCAAATAAAAACTAAACAGAAGCATTCTGTGAAACTTCTTTCGATCTGTGCATTCAACTAACACAGTTGAATCTTAAATTTGATTGAGGTGTTTTCAAACACTCTTTCTGTAGAAACTGCAAGTGGCAATTTGGAGAGCTAAGAGGCTATCTTAGAAAAAGGAATATCTTCAAATAAAAACTACACAGAAGCATTCTGTGAAACTTCTTTTGATCTGTGCATTCAACTAACAGAGTTGAATCTTACTTTTGATTGAGGAGTGTTGAAACACTCTTTCTTTAGAAACTGCAAGTGGAAATTTGGAGCTCTATGCGGCCTATCGTGGAAAAAGGAATATATTCAAATAAAAACTACACAGAAGCATTCAGTGTAATTCTTTCTGATCTGTGCATTCAACTAACAGAGTTGACCTTAATTTGATTGAGGAGTTCTGAAACACTCATTCTGTAGAAACTGCAAGTGGACATTTAAAGCGCTTCGCGGCCTATCATGGAAAAAGGTATACGTTCAAATAAAAACTACACAGAAGCCTTCTGTGAAACTTCTTTCTGATCTGTGCATTCAACTAACAGAGTTGAAACTTCCTTTTCATTGAGGAGTTTCAAAACACTCTTTCTGTAGAAACTGCAAGTGGACATTTGGAGTGCTAAGAGGCCTGTCGTGGAAAAATGAATATCCTCAGATAAAAGCTACACAGAAGCATTCTGTGCAACTTCTTTCTGATCTTGCAATGAACTAACGGAGTTGAACCCTACTTTTCATTGAGGTGTGTTGAAGCACTCTTTCTGTAGAAACTGCAAGTGGACATTTGGAGTGCTACGCGGCCTATCATGGAGGAAGGAATATCTTCAAACAAAAACTACTCAGACCATTCTGTGAAACTTCTTTTTGATCTGTGCATTCAACTGACAGAACTGAACTTACTTTTGATTGAGGAGTTTTGAAACTCTCTTTCTGCAGAAACTGAAATGGGACATTTGGACTGCTATGCAGCCTAACATGGAAAAATGAATTACTTCAAATAAAAACTACACAGAAGCATTCTGTGAAACTTCTTTTTCATCTATGTATTCAACTAACAGAGTTGAATCTTACTCTTGATTGAGGAGTTTTGAAACAATCTCTCTGTTGAAACTGCAATTGGAAATTTTGAGCGCTACGCTGCCTATAGTGGAAAACGGAATATCTTCAAATGAAAACTACAGAAAAGCATTCTGTGAAACACCTTTCTGTTCTGTGCATTCAACTAACAGAGTTGAACTTCACATTTTTTTGAAGAGTTTTGAAACACTGTTTCTGTAGAAACTGCTAGTGGACATTTGGAGGGCTATTCGGCCTTCTTGGAAAAAGGAATATCTTCAAATAAAAACTACAGAGAAGCATTCTGTGAAACTACTTTCTGATCTGGGCATTCAACTAACAGAGTAGAACCTTACTTTTGATTGAGGAGTTTTGAATAACTCTTTCTGTAGAAACTGTAAGTGGACATATGGAGTGCTATGCGTCCTATTGTGGAAAAAGGAATATCTTGAAATAAAAACTACACAGAAGCATTCTCTGAAACTTGTTTCCTATCTCTGCATTGTACTAAAAGAGTTGAACCTAACTTTTGATTGAGTAGTTTTTGAAACTCTCTTTCTGTAGAAACTGCAAGTGGACATTTGTAGCGCTACGCGGCCTATTGTGGAAAAAGCAATATCTTCAAATAAAAACTACACAGAAGCATTCTGTGAAACTTCTTCCTGGTCTGTGCATTCAACTAACAGAGTTGAAACTTACTTTTGATTGAGGAGTTTTGAAACACTCTTTCTGTAGAAACTGCAAGTGGGCATTTGGAGTGCTACGCGGCCTATCGTGGAAAAAGGAATATCTTCAAATAAAAACTACACAGTTGAATTATGTGAAACAAATTTCTGATCTGTGCATCCAACTAACCGAGTTGAACCTTCCTTTTGATCGTAGAGTTTTGAAACAATCTTTCTGTAGAAACTGCAAGTGGAAATTTGGAGCGCTAAGAGGCCTATGGTAGAAAAAGGAAAGTCTTCAAATAAAAACTACACAGAAGCCTTCTGTGGAACTTCTTTCTGATCTGTGCATTCAACTAACAGAGTTGAACCTTACTTTTGATTGAAGAGTTTTCAAACACTCTTTCTGTAGAAACTGCTATTGGACATTTGGAGCATTACAGGGCGTATCGTGGAAAAACGAATATCGTCAAATAAAAACTTCTCAGACGCATTCTGTGAAACTTCTTTGTGATCTGTGCATTCAACTAACAGGGATGAACCTTACTTTTGATTGAGCAGTTCTGAAACACTCTTTCAGTAGAAACTGCAAGTGGACAATCTGAGTGCTATGGGGGCTGTAGTAGAAAAAGGAATATCTTCAAATAAAAACTACACAGAAGCATTATGTGAAACATCTTTCTGTTCTGTGCATTCAACTAACAGAGTTGAAGCTTACCTTTGATTGAGCAGTTCTGAAACACTCTTTCTGTAGAAAATGTAAGGGGAAATTCTGAACGCAAAGGGACCAATATTGGAAAAAAATATCTTCAAATAAAAACTACACAGAAGCATTTTGTGAAACTTCTTTCTGTTCTGTCCATTCAACTAACGGAGTTGAAGCAGACATTTGATTGAGCAGTTCTGAAACACACTTTCTGTAGAAACTGCAAGTTGACATTCCGAACACTAAGGAGGCTATAGTGGAAAAAGTAATATCTCCAAATAAAAACTACACAGAAGCATTCTGTGAAACTTCTTTCTCTTCTGTGCATTCAACTAACAGGGTTGAAGCTTACTTTTGATTGAGCAGTTCTGAAACACTCTTTCTGTAGAAACTGCAGGTGGACATTCGGAGCGCTAAGGGTCCTATGGTGGAAAAAGGAATATCTTCAAATAAAAACTACACAGAAGCATTCAGTGAAACTTCTTTCTGTTCTGTCATTTCAACTAACAGAGTTGAAGCTTACTTTTGATTGAGCAGTTCTGAAACACTCTTTCTGTAGAAACTGGAAGTTGATATTTCGTGCTCTAAAGGGCCTATACTGGAAAAAGGGATATCTTCAAATAAAAACTACACAGAAGCATTCTGTGAAACTTCTTTCTGTTCTGTGCATTTAACAAAGAGAGTTGAAGCTTACTTATGATTGAGCAGTTCTGAAACACTGTTTCTGCGGAAACTGCAAGTGGACATTCGGAGCGCTAAAGGGCCTATAGTGCAAAAAGAAATATCTCCAAATAAAAACTACACAGAAGCATTCTGTGAAACTTCTTTCTGTTCTGTCCATTCAACTAACAGTGTTGAAGCTGACTTTTGATTGAGCAGTTCTGAAACATTCTTTCTGTAGAAACTGCAAGTTGACATTCCGACCGCTAAGCGGCATAAAATGAATAAAGGGATATCTTCAGATAAAAACTACGCAGAAGCATTCTGTGAAAATTCTTTCTGTTCTGCGCATTCAACTAACAGAGTTGAAGCTTACTTTTGATTGAGCAGTTCTGAAACACTCTTTCTGTAGATACTGCAAGTGGACATTTGGAGCGCTATGGGGCCTATAGGGGAAAAAGGACTATCTTCAGATTCAAACTGCACAGAACAATTCTGTGGAACTTCTTTCTGTTCTGTCCATTCAACTAACAGAGTTGAAGCTTACTTTTGATTGAGCAGTTCTGAAACACTCTTTCTGTAGAAACTGGAAGTGGAATTCCGTGCGCTAAAGGGCCTACAGTGGAAAAAGGGATATCTTCAAATAAAAACTACACAGAAGCATTCTGTGAAAACTTTCTTTTCTGTCCATTAAACTAACAGAGTTGAAGCTTACTTTTGATTGAGCAGTTATGAAAGACCCTTCCGTAGAAATTGCAGGTGGACATTCGGAGTGCTAAGGGGCCTATAGTGTAAAAGGAATATCTCCAAATAAAAACTACACAGAAGCATTCTGTGAAACTTCTTTCAGTTCTGTGCATTCAACTAACAGGATTGAAACTTACTTTTGATTGAGCAGTTCTGAAACACTCTTTCTGTAGAAACTGCAAGTGGACATTCAGAACGCTAAAGGGCCTATACTGGATAAAGTGATATCTAAGATAAAATACGCAGCATTCTGTGAAATTTTTTTTTTTTTTAGCTTATTTTGATTGGCATTCTGAACACTCTTTCTGTAAAAGAATTGACACCGTCCTAAAGGGCCTATAGTGGATAAAGGGATATCTTCAGATAAAAACTACACAGAAGCATTCTGTGAAATTTCTTTCTGTTCTCTCCATTCAACTAACAGAGTTGAAGCTACTTTTGACTGAGCAGTTCTGAAACACTCTTTGTGTAGAAACTGCAAGTTGAAATTCCGAGCGCTAAAGGCCACTGATGGAAAAAGGTATATCTTCAAATAAAAACTACACAGAAGCATTCTGTGTAACTTCTTTCTGTTCTGTGCATTCAACTAACAAAGTTGAAGCTTACTTTTGATTGAGCAGTTCTGAAACAACCTTTCTGTAGAAACTGCAAGTGGAAAATCGGAGCGCTAAGTGGCCTTTAGTGGAAAAAGGAATATCTTCAAATAAAAACTACACAGAAGCATTCTGTGAAACTTGTTTCTGTTCTGTCCTTTCAACTAACAGAGTTGAAGCTTACTTTTGATTGAGCAGTTCTGAAACAGTCTTTCTGTAGAAACTGCAAGTTGACATTCTGACCGCTAAATTGCCTATGGTGGATAATGGGATATCTTCAGCTAAAAACTACACAGAAGCATTCTGTGAAATTTCTTTCTGTTCTGCGCATTCAACTAACAGAGTTGAAGCTTACTTTTGATTGAGCAGTTCTGAAACACTCTTTCTATAGAAACTGCAATGGATAATCAGAGCGCTATGAGGCCTATAGTGGAAAAAGGGATATCTTCAAATAAAAACTACACAGAAGCATTCTGAGAAATTTCTTTCTGTTCTTTCCATTCAACTAACAGAGTTGAAGCTTACTTTTGACTGAGCAGTTCTGAAACACTCTTTCTGTAGAAACTGCAAGTTGACATTCCGAGCGCTAAAGGGCCCATAGTGGAAAAAGGGATATCTTCAAACAAAAACTACACAGAAGCATTCTGTGAAACTTCTCTCTGTTCTGTGCATTCAACTAACGGAGTTGAAGCTTACTTTTGATTGAGCAGTTCTGAAACACCCTTTCTGTAGAAACTGCAAGTGGACAATCGGAGCGCTAATGGGCCCACAGTGGAAAAAGGAATATCTTCAAATAAAAACTACACAGAAGCATTCTCTGAAACTTCTTTCTGTTCTGTCCATTCAACTAAAAGTGTTGAAGCTGACTTTTGATTGAGCAGTTCTGGAACACTCTTTCTGTAGAAACTGAAAGTTGACATTCCGAGCGCTAAGGAGCCTATGGTGCAAAAAGTAATATCTACAAATAAAAACTACACAGAAGCATTCTGTGAAACTTCCTTCTGTTCTCTGCATTCAACTAACAGACTTGAAGCTTACTTTTGATTCAGCAGTTCTGAAACACTCTTTCTGTAGAAACTTCAAGTGGACATTCGGAGCGCTAAGGGGCCTATAGTGGAAAAAGGGATATCTTCAGATAAAAACTACACAGAAGCATTCTGTGAAAATTCTTTCTGTTCTGCGCATTCAACTAACAGAGTTGCAGCTTTGTTTTGATTGAGCTGTTCTGAAACACCGTTTCTGTAGAAACTGCAAGCGGACATTCGGAGCGCTAAGGGGCCTATAGTGGAAAAAGGGATATCTTCAAATAAAACCTATACAGAACCATTCTGTGAAACTTCTTTCTGTTCTGTCCATTCAACTAACACAGTTGAAGCTTACTTTTGATTGAGCAGTTCTGAAGCACTCTTCGGTAGAAACTGAAAGTTGACATTCCGAGTGCTAAAGGCCTATATGGAAAAGGGATATCTTCAAATAAAAACTACACAGAAGCATTCTGTGAAACTCCTTTCTGTTCTGTGCATTAAACTAACAGAGTTGAAGCTTACTTTTGATTGAGCAGTTCTGAAACACCCTTTCCGTAGAAATTGCAGGTGGACATTCGGAGCGCGAAGGGGCCTATAGTGTAAAAAGTAATATCTCCAAATAAAAACTACACCTAAGCATTCTGTGAAATTCTTTCTGTTCTGTGCATTCAACTAACAAGATTGAAGCTTACTTTGATTGAGCAGTTCTGAAACACTCTTTCTGTAGAAACTGCAATTGGACATTCCGAGCGCTAAAAGGCCTATAGGGGAAAAAGGAGTATCTTCAAATAAAAACTACACAGAAGCATTCTGTGGAACTTCTTTCAGTGCCGTCCATTCAACTAACAGAGTTGAAGCACACTTTTGATTGAGCAGTTCTGAAACACTCTTTCTGTAGAAACTGCAAGTTGACATTCCGAGCGCTAAAGGGCCTATAGTGGAAAAAGGGATATCTTCCAATAAAAACTACAGAGAAGCATTTTGTGAAACTTCTTTCTGTTCTGTGCATTAAACTAACAGATTTGAAGCTTACTTTTGATTGTGCAGTTATGAAACACCCTTTCTAAGAAACTGCAAGTGGACATTCGGAGCGCTAAGGGGCCTACAGTGGAAAAAGGAATATCTCCAAATAAAAACGACACAGAAGCATTCTGTGAAACTTCCTTCTGTTCTGTGCATTCAACTAACAGAGTTGAAGCTTACTTTTGATTGAGCAGTTATGAAACACTCTTTCTGTAGAAACTGCAAATGGATACTCGGAGCGCTAAGGGCCTATAGTGGAAAAGGAATATCTTCAAATAAAAACTACACAGAAGCATTCAGTGAAATTTCTTTCTGTTCCGTCCTTTCAACTAACAGAGTTGAACCTTACTTTTGATTGTGCAGTTCTGAAACACTTTCTGTAGAAACTGGTAGTTGACATTCCTTGCGCTAAAGGGCCTATAGTGGAAAAAGGATATCTCAAATAAAAACTACACAGAATCATTCTGTGAAACATCTTTCTGTTCTGTGCATTCAACTAGCAGATTTGAAGCGTACTTTTCATTGAGCAGTTCTGAAACACACTTTCTGTAGAAACTGCAAGTGGACCTTAGGAGCGCTAATGGGCCAATAGTGGAAAAGGAATATCTTCAAATAAAAAGTACACAGAAGCATTCTTTGAAACATCTTTCTGTTCTGTGCATTCAACTAACACAGTTGAAGCTTACTTTTGATTGAGCAGTTATGAAACACCCTTTCTGTAGAAACTGCAGGTGGACATTCGGAGCGCTAAGGGGCCTATAGTGGAAAAAGGGATATCTTCAAATAAAACCTATACAGAAGCATTCTGTGAAACTTCTTTCTGTTCTGTGCATTCAACAAACAGAGCTAAAGCTTACTTTTGATTGATCAGTTCTGAAAACGTCTTTCTGTAGAAACTGGAAGTGAAAATTCAGAACACTATGGGGCCTATATTGGAAAAAGATATACTTTCAAATAAAAACTACACAAAAGCATTCTGTGAAAAGACTTCTGTTCTGTGCATTCAACTAACAGAGTTGAAGCTGACTTTTGAATGAGCAGTTCTGAAACCCTCTTTCTGTAGAAACTGCAAGTGGACATTCGGAGCTCTAAGGGCGTATAGTGGAAAACGGATATCTTCAAATAAAACCAACACAGAAGCATTCTGTGAAAGTTCTTCCTATTCTGTGCATTCAACTAACAAATTTGAAGCTTACTTTTGATTGAACAGTTCTGAAACACCCTTTCTGTAGAAACTGCAAGTGGACATTCGGAGCGCTAAGGGGCCTACAGTGGAAAAAGAAATATCTCCAACTAAAAACTACAGAGAAGCATTCTGTGAAACTACTTTTTGTACTGTGCAATCAACTAACAGAGTTGAAGCTTACTTTTGATTTGAGCAGTTCTGAAACACTATTTCTGTAGAAACTGCAAGTTGACATTCCGAGCGCTAAGGATCCTATAGTAGAAAAGGTAATATCTCCAAATAAAAACTACACGGAAGCATTCTGTGAAAGTTCTTTCTGTTCTGGGCATTCAACTAACAGAGTTGAAGCTTACTTTTGATTGAGCATTTCTGAAACACTCTTTCTGTAGAAACTGCAAGTGGACATTCAGAGCGCTAAAGGGTCCTACAGTGCAAAAAGATATATCACGAAATAAAAACTACACAAAGCATTCTGTGAAAATTCTTTCTGTTCTGTGCATTCAACAAACAGAGCTAAAGCTTACTTTTCATTGAGCAGTTCTGAAACACTCTTTCTGTAGAAACTGCAAGTGGACATTCGGAGCGCTAAGGGGCCTACAGTGGAAAAAGGAATATCTTCAAATAAAAACTACACAGAGGCATTCTGTGAAATTTCATTCTGTTCTGTCCATTCAACTAACAGAGTTGAAGCTGACTTTTGACTGGGCAGTTCTGAAACACTCTTTGTGTAGAAATTGCAAGTTGATATTCCGACCGCTAAAGGGCCAATAGTGGATACAGGGATATCTTCAGATAAAAACTACACAGAAGCATTCTGTGAAATTTCTTTCTGTTCTGGGCATTCAACTAACAGATTTGAAGCTTACTTTTGATTGAGCAGTTCTGAAGCACTCTATCTGTAGAAACTGCAAGTGGACATTCGGAGCTCTAAAGGGCGTATAGTGGAAAAAGGGATATCTTCAAATAAAACCTACACAGAAGCATTCTGTGAAAGTTCTTTCTGTTCTGTGCATCAACAACAAATTTGAAGCTTACTTTGATGAACAGTTCTGAAACACCCTTCTGTAGAAACTGCAAGTGGACATTCGGAGCGCTAAGTGAGCTACAGTGCAAAAGAAATATCACCAAAAAAAACTACACAGAAGCATTCTGTGAAACTTCTTTCTGTTCTGTGCATTCAACAAACAGATCTAAAGCTTACTTTTGATTGAGCAGTTCTGAAAACGTCTTTCTGTAGGACCTGGAAGTGAAAATTCAGAACGCTATGGGGCCTATAGTGGAAAAGGTATACTTCAAATAAAAACTACACAAAAGCATTCTGTGAAAAGACATTCTGTTCTGTGCATCAACTAACATAGTTAAAACTTACCTTTGCTTGAGCAGTTCTGAAACTCTCTTCTGTATAATCTGGAAGCGGACATTTGGAGCGCTAAGGGGCCTATAGTGGAAAAAGAAATATCTCCAAATAAAAACTACGCAGAAGCGTTCTGTGAAACTTCTTTCTGTTCTGTGCATTCAACTAACAGTGTTGAAGCTTACTTTTGATTGAGCAGTTCTGAAACCCTCTTTCTGTAGAAACTGCATGTGGACATTCTGAACGCTAAGGGTCCTATAGTGGAAAGGAATATCTTCAAATAAAAACAACACAGAAGCATTCTGTGAAACTTCTTTCTCTTCTGTCCATTCAACTAACAGAGTTGAAGCTGCCTTTTGAATGAGCAGTTCTGAAACACTCTTCTGTGGAAACTGCAGGTTGATATTCAGAGTGCTAAGGAGCCTGTAGTGGAAAAAGAAATATCTCCAAATAAAAACTACACAGAAGCATTCTGTGAACTTCTTTCTGTTCTGTGCATTCAACTAACAGAGTTGAAGCTTACTTTTCATCGAGCAGTTCTGAAACACTCTTTCTGTAGAAACTGCAAGTGGACATTCGGAGCGCTAAGGGGCCTATAGTGGAAAAAGGAATATCTTCAAGTAAAAACTACACAGAGGCATTCTGTGAAACTTCTTCTCTTCTGTCCATTCAACTAACAGAGCTGAAGCTGACTTTGATTGGGCAGTTCTGAAACACTCTCTCTGTAGAAATTGCAAGTTGATATTCCGACCGCTAAAGGGCCAATAGTGGATAAAGGGATACCTTCAGATAAAAACTACACAGAAGCATTCTGTGAAAATTCTTTCTCTTCTGCGCATTCAACTAACTGAGTTGAAGCTTACTTTTGATTGAGCAGTTCTGAAACACTCTTTCTGTATAAACTGCAAGTGGACATTCCGACCACTAAGGGGCTTAGAGAGGAAAAAGGGATATCTTCAAATAAAACCTACACAGAAGCATTCTGTGAAACTTCTTTCTGTTCTGTCCATTCAACTGAGTTGAGGCTTACTTTTGATTGAGCAGTTCTGAAACACTCTTTCGGTAGAAATTGAAAGTTGACATTCCGAGTGCTAAAGGGCCTACAGTGGAAAAAGGGATATCTTCAAATAATACTACACAGAAGAATTCTGTGAAACTTCTTTCTGTTCTGTGCATTCAACTAACAGAGTTGAAGCTTACTTTTGATTGAGCAGTTCTGAAACACTATTTCTGTAGAAACTGCAAGTTGACATTCCGAGCGCTAAGGATCCTATAGTAGAAAAGGTAATATCTCCAAATAAAAACTACACGGAAGCATTCTGTGAAAGTTCTTTCTGTTCTGGGCATTCAACTAACAGAGTTGAAGCTTACTTTTGATTTAGCAGTTCTGAAACACGCTTTCTGTATAAACTGCAAGTGGACATTCCGACCACTAAGGGGCTTAGAGAGGAAAAAGGGATATCTTCAAATAAAACCTACACAGAAGCATTCTGTGAAACTTCTTTCTGTTCTGTCCATTCAACTGAGTTGAGGCTTACTTTTGATTGAGCAGTTCTGAAACACTCTTTCGGTAGAAATTGAAAGTTGACATTCGAGTGCTAAAGGGCCTACAGTGGAAAAAGGATATCTTCAAATAAATACTACACAGAAGAATTCTGTGAAACTTCTTTCTGTTCTGTGCATTCAACTAACAGATTTGAAGCTTACTTTTGATTGAGCAGTTCTGAAACACTATTTCTGTAGAAACTGCAAGTTGACATTCCGAGCGCTAAGGATCCTATAGTAGAAAAGGATATCTCCAAATAAAAACTACACGGAAGCATTCTGTGAAAGTTCTTTCTGTTCTGGCATTCAACTAACAGAGTTGAAGCTTACTTTTGATTGAGCATTCTGAACACTCTTTCTGTAGAAACTGCAAGTGGACATTCAGAGCGCTAAGGTCCTACAGTGCAAAAAGAAATATCACGAAATAAAAACACACAAAGCATTCTGTGAAAATTCTTTCTGTCTGTGCATTCAACAAACAGAGCTAAAGCTTACTTTCATTGAGCAGTTCTGAAACACTCTTTCTGTAGAAACTGCAAGTGGACATTCGGAGCGCTAAGGGCCTACAGTGGAAAAAGGAATATCTTCAAATAAAAACTACACAGAGGCATTCTGTGAAATTTCATTCTGTTCTGTCCATTCAACTAACAGAGTTGAAGCTGACTTTTGACTGGGCAGTTCTGAACACTCTTTGTGTAGAAATTGCAAGTTGATATCCGACCGCTAAAGGGCCAATAGTGGATACAGGGATATCTTCAGATAAAAACTACACAGAAGCATTCTGTGAAAATTCTTCTGTTCTGCGCATTCAACTAACAGATTTGAAGCTTACTTTTGATTGAGCAGTTCTGAAGCACTCTATCTGTAGAAACTGCAAGTGGACATTCGGAGCTCTAAAGGGCGTATAGTGGAAAAAGGGATATCTTCAAATAAAACCTACACAGAAGCATTCTGTGAAAGTTCTTTCTGTTCTGTGCATTCAACTAACAAATTTGAAGCTTACTTTTGATTGAACAGTTCTGAAACACCCTTTCTGTAGAAACTGCAAGTGGACATTCGGAGCGCTAAGTGAGCTACAGTGCAAAAAGAAATATCACCAAATAAAACTACACAGAAGCATTCTGTGAAACTTCTTTCTGTTCTGTGCATTCAACAAACAGATCTAAAGCTTACTTTTGATTGAGCAGTTCTGAAAACGTCTTTCTGTAGGACCTGGAAGTGAAAATTCAGAACGCTATGGGGCCTATAGTGGAAAAAGGTATACTTTCAAATAAAAACTACACAAAAGCATTCTGTGAAAAGACATTCTGTTCTGTGCATTCAACTAACATAGTTAAAACTTACCTTTGCTTGAGCAGTTCTGAAACTCTCTTTCTGTATAATCTGGAAGCGGACATTTGGAGCGCTAAGGGGCCTATAGTGGAAAAAGAAATATCTCCAAATAAAACTACGCAGAAGCGTTCTGTGAAACTTCTTTCTGTTCTGTGCATTCAACTAACAGTGTTGAAGCTTACTTTTGATTGAGCAGTTCTGAAACCCTCTTTCTGTAGAAACTGCATGTGGACATTCTGAACGCTAAGGGTCCTATAGTGGAAAGGAATATCTTCAAATAAAAACAACACAGAAGCATTCTTTGAAACTTCTTTCTCTTCTGTCCATTCAACTAACAGAGTTGAAGCTGCCTTTTGAATGAGCAGTTCTGAAACACTCTTTCTGTAGAAACTGCAGGTTGATATTCAGAGTGCTAAGGAGCCTGTAGTGGAAAAAGGAATATCTCCAAATAAAAACTACACAGAAGCATTCTGTGAAACTTCTTTCTGTTCTGTGCATTCAACTAACAGAGTTAAAGCTTACTTTTCATCGAGCAGTTCTGAAACACTCTTTCTGTAGAAACTGCAAGTGGACATTCGGAGCGCTAAGGGGCCTATAGTGGAAAAAGGAATATCTTCAAGTAAAAACTACACGGAAGCATTCTGTGAAAGTTCTTTCTGTTCTGGGCATTCAACTAACAGAGTTGAAGCTTACTTTTGATTGAGCATTTCTGAAACACTCTTTCTGTAGAAACTGCAAGTGGACATTCAGAGCGCTAAGGGTCCTACAGTGCAAAAGATATATCACGAAATAAAAACTACACAAAGCATTCTGTGAAAATTCTTTCTGTTCTGTGCATTCAACAAACAGAGCTAAAGCTTACTTTTCATTGAGCAGTTCTGAAACACTCTTTCTGTAGAAACTGCAAGTGGACATTCGGAGCGCTAAGGGGCCTACAGTGGAAAAAGGAATATCTTCAAATAAAAACTACACAGAGGCATTCTGTGAAATTTCATTCTGTTCTGTCCATTCAACTAACAGAGTTGAAGCTGACTTTGACTGGGCAGTTCTGAAACACTCTTTGTGTAGAAATTGCAAGTTGATATTCCGACCGCTAAAGGCCAATAGTGGATACAGGGATATCTTCAGATAAAAACTACACAGAAGCATTCTGTGAAAATTCTTTCTGTTCTGTGCATTCAACTAACAGATTTGAAGCTTACTTTTGATTGAGCAGTTCTGAAGCACTCTATCTGTAGAAACTGCAAGTGGACATTCGGAGCTCTAAAGGGCGTATAGTGGAAAAAGGGATATCTTCAAATAAAACCTACACAGAAGCATTCTGTGAAAGTTCTTTCTGTTCTGTGCATTCAACTAACAAATTTGAAGCTTACTTTTGATTGAACAGTTCTGAAACACCCTTTCTGTAGAAACTGCAAGTGGACATTCGGAGCGCTAAGTGAGCTACAGTGCAAAAAGAAATATCACCAAAGAAAAACTACACAGAAGCATTCTGTGAAACTTCTTTCTGTTCTGTGCATTCAACAAACAGATCTAAAGCTTACTTTTGATTGAGCAGTTCTGAAAACGTCTTTCTGTAGGACCTGGAAGTGAAAATTCAGAACGCTATGGGCCTATAGTGGAAAAAGGTATACTTTCAAATAAAAACTACACAAAAGCATTCTGTGAAAAGACATTCTGTTCTGTGCATTCAACTAACATAGTTAAAACTTACCTTTGCTTGAGCAGTTCTGAAACTCTCTTTCTGTATAATCTGCAAGCGGACATTTGGAGCGCTAAGGGGCCTATAGTGGAAAAAGAAATATCTCCAAATAAAAACTACGCAGAAGCGTTCTGTGAAACTTCTTTCTGTTCTGTGCATTCAACTAACAGTGTTGAAGCTTACTTTTGATTGAGCAGTTCTGAAACCCTCTTTCTGTAGAAACTGCATGTGGACATTCTGAACGCTAAGGGTCCTATAGTGGAAAGGAATATCTTCAAATAAAAACAACACAGAAGCATTCTGTGAAACTTCTTTCTCTTCTGTCCATTCAACTAACAGAGTTGAAGCTGCCTTTTGAATGAGCAGTTCTGAAACACTCTTTCTGTGGAAACTGCAGGTTGATATTCAGAGTGCTAAGGAGCCTGTAGTGGAAAAAGAAATATCTCCAAATAAAAACTACACAGAAGCATTCTGTGAAACTTCTTTCTGTTCTGTGCATTCAACTAACAGAGTTGAAGCTTACTTTTCATCGAGCAGTTCTGAAACACTCTTTCTGTAGAAACTGCAAGTGGACATTCGGAGCGCTAAGGGGCCTATAGTGGAAAAAGGAATATCTTCAAGTAAAAAACTACACAGAGGCATTCTGTGAAACTTCTTTCTCTTCTGTCCATTCAACTAACAGAGCTGAAGCTGACTTTTGATTGGGCAGTTCTGAAACACTCTCTCTGTAGAAATTGCAAGTTGATATTCCGACCGCTAAAGGGCCAATAGTGGATAAAGGGATATCTTCAGATAAAAACTACACAGAAGCATTCTGTGAAAATTCTTTCTCTTCTGCGCATTCAACTAACTGAGTTGAAGCTTACTTTTGATTGAGCAGTTCTGAAACACTCTTTCTGTAGAAACTGCAAGTGGACATTCAGAGCACTAAGGGGCTTAGAGTGGAAAAAGTTATACCTTCAAATAAAAACTACACCGAAGCATTCTGTGAAACTACTTTCTGTTCTGTCCATTCAACTAACAGTGTTGAAGCTTACTTTTGTTTTGTTTTGTTGTTTTTTATTTTTTAATTTATTTTTATTATACTTTAGGGTTTTAAGGTACATATGCACAATGTGCAGGTTTGTTACATGTGTATCCATGTGCCATTTTGATTTCCTGCACCCATTAACTCGTCATTTAGCATTAGGTGTATCTACTGATGCTGTCCCTCGCCCCTCCCCCACCCCACAACAGTCCCCGGAGTGTGATGTTCCTCTTCCTGTGTCCATGAGTTCTCATTGTTCAATTCCCACCTATGAGAGAGAACATGCGGTGTTTGGTTTTTTCTTCTTGCGTTAGTTTACTGAGAATGATGTTTTCCAGTTTCATCCATGTCTCTACAAAGGACACGAACTCATCATTTTTTATGGCTGCATAGTATTCCATGGTGTATATGTGCCACATTTTCTTAAAGCTGCAACTGGATCCCTTCCTTACACCTTATACAAAATTAATTCAAGATGGATTAAAGACTTATATGTTAGACCTAAAACCATTAAAATCCTACAAGAAATCTTAGGCAATACCATTCAGGACATAGGCGTGGGCAAGGACTTCATGTCTAAAACACCAAAAGCAATGGCAACAAAAGCCAAAATCGACAAATGGGATCTCATTAAACTAAAGAGCTTCTGCACAGCAAAAGAAACTATCATCAGAATGAACAGGCAACCTACAGAATGGGAGAAAATTTTTGCAACCTACTCATCTGACAAAGGGCTAATATCCAGGATCTATAATGAACTCAAACAAATTTACAAGAAAAAAACAAACAACCCCATCAAAAAGTGGGCAGAGGACATGAACAGACACTTCTCAAAAGAAGACATTTATGCAGCCAGAAAACACATGAAGAAATGCTCATCATCATTGGCCATCAGAGAAATGCAAATCAAAACCACAGTGAGATACCATCTCACACCAGTTAGAATGGCCATCATTAAAAAAATCAGGAAACCACAGGTGCTGGAGAGGATGTGGAGAAATAGGAACACTTTTACACTGTTGATGGGACTGTAAACTAGTTCAACCATTGTGGAAGTCAGTGTGGCGATTCCTCAGGGATCTCGAACTAGAAATACCATTTGACCCAGCCATCCCATTACTGGGTATATACCCAAAGGACTATAAATCATGCTGCTATAAAGACACATGCACACGTATGTTTATTGCGGCACTATTCACAATAGCAAAGAGTTGGAACCAACCCAAATGTCCAACAACTATGAAGCTTACTTTTGATTGAGCACTTCAGAAACACTCTTTCGGTAGAAACTGCAAGTTGACATTCCGAGTGCTAAATGGCCTATAGTGGAAAAAGGGATACCTTCAAATAAAAACTACACAGAAAAAGTCTGTGAAACTTCTTTCTGTCCTGTGCATACAACTAACAGAGTTGAAGGTTACTTTTGATTGAGCACTTCTGAAACACTCTTTCTGTAGAAACTCCAACTTGACATTCCCACCGCTAAAGGGCCTACAGTGGAAAAAGTAATATCTCCAAATAAAAACTACACAGAAGCATTTTGTGAACTTCTTTCTGTTCTGTGCATTAAACTAACAGAGTTGAAGCTTACTTTGGATTCAGCAGTTATGAAACACCCTTTCTGTAGAAACTGCAGTAGGACATTCGGAGCGCTAAGGGGCCTATAATGGAAAAAGTAATATCTCCAAATAAAAACTGCACAGAAGCATTCTGTGAAACATCCTTCTGTTCTGTGCATTCAACTAACAGAGTTGAAGCTTACTTTTGATTGTGCAGTTCTGAAACACCTTTCTGTAGAAACTGGTAGTTGACATTCCTTGCGCTAAGGGCCTATAGTGGAAAAAAGGATATCTTTCGAATAAAAACTACACAGAATCATTCTGTGAAACATCTTTCTGTTCTGTGCATTCAACTAGCAGATTTGAAGCGTACTTTTCAGTGAGCAGTTCTGAAACACACTTTCTGTAGAAACTGCAAGTGGACCTTAGGAGCGCTAATGGGCCATAGTGGAAAAAGAATATCTCAAATAAAAATACACAGAAGCATTCTTGAAACATCTTCTGTTCTGTGCCTTCAACTAACACAGTTGAAGCTTACTTTGATTGAGCAGTTATGAAACACCTTTCTGTAGAAACTGCAGTGGACATTCGGAGCGCTAAGGGCCTATAGTGGAAAAAGGTTATCTTCAAATAAAACTAACAGAAGCATTCTGTGAAACTTCTTTCTGTTCTGTGCATTCAACAAACAGAGCTAAAGCTTACTTTTGATTGATCAGTTCTGAAAACGTCTTTCTGTAGAAACTGAAGTGAATTCAGACCTAGGGCCTATAGTGGAAAAGATATACTTCAAATAAAACTACACAAAGCATTCTGTGAAACTTTCTGTTCTGTGCATTCAACTAACAGAGTTGAAGCTGACTTTTGATGAGCAGTTCTGAAACCTCTTTCTGTAGAAACTGCAAGTGGACATTCGGAGCTCTAAGGGGCGTATAGTGGAAAAACGGATATCTTCAAATAAAACCAACACAGAAGCATTCTGTGAAAGTTCTTTCTTTCTGTGCATTCAACTAAGAATTTGAAGCTTACTTTTGATTGAGCAGTTCTGAAACACCCTTTCTGTAGAAACTGCAAGTGGACATTCGGAGCGCTAAGTGGCCTACAGTGGGAAAAAAGAATATCTCCAACTAAATACTACACAGAAGAATTCTGTGAAACTTCTTTCTGTTCTGTGCATTCAACTAACAGAATTGATGCTTACTTTTGATTGAGCAGTTCTGAAACACTATTTCTGTAGAAACTGCAAGTTGACATTCCGAGCGCTAAGGATCCTATAGTAGAAAAGGTAATATCTCCAAATAAAACTACACGGAAGCATTCTGTGAAAGTTCTTTCTGTTCTGGGCATTCAACTAACAGAGTTGAAGCTTACTTTTGATTGAGCATTTCTGAAACACTCTTTCTGTAGAAACTGCAAGTGGACATTCAGAGCGCTAAGGGTCCTACAGTGCAAAAAGAAATATCACGAAATAAAACTACACAAAGCATTCTGTGAAAATTCTTTCTGTTCTGTGCATTCAACAAACAGAGCTAAAGCTTACTTTTCATTGAGCAGTTCTGAAACACTCTTTCTGTAGAAACTGCAAGTGGACATTCGGAGCGCTAAGGGCCTACAGTGGAAAAAGGAATATCTTCAAATAAAACTACACAGAGGCATTCTGTGAAATTTCATTCTGTTCTGTCCATTCAACTAACAGAGTTGAAGCTGACTTTTGACTGGGCAGTTCTGAAACACTCTTTGTGTAGAAATTGCAAGTTGATATTCGACCGCTAAAGTGCCAATAGTGGATACAGGGATATCTTCAGATAAAACTACACAGAAGCATTCTGTGAAAATTCTTTCTGTTCTGCGCATTCAACTAACAGATTGAAGCTTACTTTTGATTGAGCAGTTCTGAAGCACTCTATCTGTAGAAACTGCAAGTGGACATTCGGAGCTCTAAAGGGCGTATAGTGGAAAAAGGGATATCTTCAAATAAAACCTACACAGAAGCATTCTGTGAAAGTTCTTTCTGTTCTGTGCATTCAACTAACAAATTGAAGCTACTTTTGATTGACAGTTCTGAAACACCCTTTCTGTAGAAACTGCAATGGACATTCGGAGCGCTAAGTGAGCTACAGTGCAAAAAGAAATATCACCAAAAAAACTACACAGAAGCATTCTGTGAAACTTCTTTCTGTTCTGTGCATTCAACAAACAATTAAGCTTACTTTGATGAGCAGTTCTGAAACGTCTTTCTGTAGACCTGGAAGTGAAATTCAGAACGCTATGGGCTATAGTGGAAAAAGGTATACTTTCAAATAAAAACTACACAAAGCATTCTGTGAAAAGACTTTGTTCTGTGCATTCACTAACATGTTAACTTACCTTTGTTGACAGTCTGAAACTCTCTTTCGTATAATCTGGAAGCGGACATTTGGAGCGCTAAGGGGCCTATAGTGGAAAAAGAAATATCTCAAATAAAACTACGCAGAAGCGTTCTGTGAAACTTCTTTCTGTTCTGTGCATTCAACTAACAGTGTTGAAGCTTACTTTTGATTGAGCAGTTCTGAAACCCTCTTTCTGTAGAAACTGCATGTGGACATTCTGAACGCTAGGGTCTATAGTGGAAAGGAATATCTTCAAATAAAAACAACACAGAAGCATTCTGTGAAACTCTTTCTTTCTGTCCATTCAACTAACAGAGTTGAAGCTGCTTTTGAATGAGCAGTTCTGAAACACTCTTTCTGTGGAAACTGCAGGTTGATATTCAGAGTGCTAAGGAGCCTGTAGTGGAAAAAGAAATATCTCCAAATAAAAACTACACAGAAGCATTCTGTGAAACTTCTTTCTGTTCTGTGCATTCAACTAACAGAGTTGAAGCTTACTTTCATCGAGCAGTTCTGAAACACTCTTTCTGTAGAAACTGCAAGTGGACATTCGGAGCGCTAAGGGGCCTATAGTGGAAAAAGGAATATCTTCAAGTAAAAACTACACAGAGGCATTCTGTGAAACTTCTTTCTCTTCTGTCCATTCAACTAACAGAGCTGAAGCTGACTTTTGATTGGGCAGTTCTGAAACACTCTCTCTGTAGAAATTGCAAGTTGATATTCCGACCGCTAAAGGGCCAATAGTGGATAAAGGGATATCTTCAGATAAAAACTACACAGAAGCATTCTGTGAAAATTCTTTCTCTTCTGCGCATTCAACTAACTGAGTTGAAGCTTACTTTTGATTGAGCAGTTCTGAAACACTCTTTCTGTATAAACTGCAAGTGGACATTCCGACCACTAAGGGGCTTAGAGAGGAAAAAGGGATATCTTCAAATAAAACCTACACAGAAGCATTCTGTGAAACTTCTTTCTGTTCTGTCCATTCAACTGAGTTGAGGCTTACTTTTGATTGAGCAGTTCTGAAACACTCTTTCGGTAGAAATTGAAAGTTGACATTCCGAGTGCTAAAGGGCCTACAGTGGAAAAAGGGATATCTTCAAATAAATACTACACAGAAGAATTCTGTGAAACTTCTTTCTGTTCTGTGCATTCAACTAACAGAGATTTGAAGCTTACTTTTAGGATTGGAGCGAGCTTCGTGAAACACTCATTCTCTGTAGAAACTTGCAAGTTGATCAGTTCCGAACCTGCTAAAGGGACCTATATAAGTGGATAAAAGAGAATATCTTCCAAAATAAAAACTACAACAGAAGCATTCTGGTGGAAATTCTTTCTCGCTTCTGTGCATTCAACTAACAGTGATTGAAGCCTTACTTTTGATTGAGCAGTTCTGAAAACACTCTTTCTGTAGGAAACTGCAAGTGGACATTCAGAGCACTAAGGGGCTTAGAGTGGAAAAAGTATATCTTCAAATAAAAACCTACACCAGAAGCATTCTGTGAAACTCTTTTCTGTTCTTGTCCCATTCACGACAGAGTTGGAAGGCTTACTTTGATTGTAGCCAGTTCCTGAAACACCTCTTTCCGTGTAGAAATTGAAAGGTTGAACATTCCAGAATGCTAAAGGGCCTATCAGTGGAAAAAGGAATATCTTCAAATAAATACTACACAGGTTTTTAAGAATTTCTGGTTGAAACTTCTTTCGTGTTCTGGCCTGCATTCAACTAACAGGAGATTGAAGCTGGTACTTTTGATTGCTAGGAGTTTCAGTTGCTGGAAGCCAAACACTCTTTCTGTAGAAGAAACTGGCCAAGTTTGGACCATTCCGAAGCGGCTAAGGATCCTAGTAGGTAGAAAGAGGTAAGTTAATATTCCTCCCAAAAAAAATCTTACACGGAAGCTTTCATTTCTGGTTGAAAGTGGGCTTCTTTCTGGTTCTGCGGCATTCAACTAAGCAGAGTTGGAAGGCTTACTTTTGATTGAGCATTTCTTGAAACACTCTTTCTGTATGGAAACTGCAAGTGGACATTCAGGAGCCGCTAAGGGTCCTACAAGTGCCCAAAAAGAAAAATATCAACGAAATAAAAACAACTACACAAAGCATTCTGTGAAAATTCTTTCTGTTCTGTGCATTCAACAAACAGAGCTAAAGCTTACTTTTCATTGAGCAGTTCTGAAACACTCTTTCTGTAGAAACTGCAAGTGGACATTCGGAGCGCTAAGGGGCCTACAGTGGAAAAGGAATATCTTCAAATAAAAACTACACAGAGGCATTCTGTGAAATTTCATTCTGTTCTGTCCATTCAACTAACAGAGTTGAAGCTGAACTTTTGACTGGGCAGTTCTGAAACACTCTTTGTGTAGAAATTGCAAGTTGATATTCCGACCGCTAAAGTGCCAATAGTGGATACAGGGATATCTTCAGATAAAAACTACACAGAAGCATTCTGTGAAATTCTTTCTGTTCTGCGCATTCAACTAACAGATTGAAGCTTACTTTTGATTGAGCAGTTCTGAAGCACTCTATCTGTAGAAACTGCAAGTGGACATTCGGAGCTCTAAAGGGCGTATAGTGGGAAAAAGGGATATCTTCAAATAAAACCTACACAGAAGCATTCTGTGAAAGTTCTTTCTGTTCTGTGCATTCAACTAACAAATTTGAAGCTTACTTTTGATTGAACAGTTCTGAAACACCCTTTCTGTAGAAATGCAAGTGGACATTCGAGCGCTAAGTGAGCTACAGTGCAAAAAAATATCACCAAATAAAAACTACACAGAAGCATTCGTGAAACTTTTTCTGTTCTGTGCATTCAACAAACAGATCTAAAGCTTACTTTGATTGAGCAGTTCTGAAACGTCTTTCTGTAGGACCTGGAAGTGAAATCAGAACATGGGCCTATAGTGGAAAAGGTATACTTTCAATAAAAACTACACAAAAGCATTCTGTGAAAGACATTCTGTTCTGTGCATCAACTAACATAGTTAAAACTTACCTTTGCTTGAGCAGTTCTGAAACTCTCTTTCTGTATAATCTGGAAGCGGACATTTGGAGCGCTAAGGGGCCTATAGTGGAAAAAGAAATATCTCCAAATAAAACTACCAGAAGCTTCTGTGAAACTTCTTTCTGTTCTGTCATTCAACTAACAGGTTGAAGCTTTTTTGATTGACAGTTCTGAAACCCTCTTCTGTAGAAATGCATGTGGACATTCTGACGCTAAGGGTCCTATAGTGAAAAGGAATATCTTCAAATAAAACAACACAAAGCATTCTTTGAAACTTCTTTCTTTCTGTCATTTAATAACAGAGTTGAAGCTGACTTTTGATTGAGCAGTTCTGAAACACTCTTTCTGTGGAAACTGCAAGGTTGATATTCAGAGGCTAAGGAGCCTGTAGTGGAAAAAGAAATATCTCCAAAAAAACTACAAGAAGCATTCTGTGAAACTTCTTTCTGTTCTGTGCATTCAACTAACAGGTTGAAGCTTACTTTTATCGAGCATCTGAAACTCTTTCTGTAGAAACTGCAATGGACATTCGGAGCGCTAAGGCCAAGTGAAAAAGGAATATCTCAAAAAAACTACACGGAAGCATTCTGTGAAAGTTCTTTCTGTTCTGGGCATTCAACTAACAGAGTTGAAGCTTACTTTTGATTGAGCATTTCTGAAACACTCTTTCTGTAGAAACTGCAAGTGGACATTCAGAGCGCTAAGGGTCCTACAGTGCAAAAAGAAATATCACGAAATAAAAACTACACAAAGCATTCTGTGAAAATTCTTTCTGTTCTGTGCATTCAACAAACAGAGCTAAAGCTTACTTTTCATTGAGCAGTTCTGAAACACTCTTTCTGTAGAAACTGCAAGTGGACATTCGGAGCGCTAAGGGGCCTACAGTGGAAAAAGGAATATCTTCAAATAAAAACTACACAGAGGCATTCTGTGAAATTTCATTCTGTTCTGTCCATTCAACTAACAGAGTTGAAGCTGACTTTTGACTGGGCAGTTCTGAAACACTCTTTGTGTAGAAATTGCAAGTTGATATTCCGACCGCTAAAGTGCCAATAGTGGATACAGGGATATCTTCAGATAAAAACTACACAGAAGCATTCTGTGAAAATTCTTTCTGTTCTGCGCATTCAACTAACAGATTTGAAGCTTACTTTTGATTGAGCAGTTCTGAAGCACTCTATCTGTAGAAACTGCAAGTGGACATTCGGAGCTCTAAAGGGCGTATAGTGGAAAAAGGGATATCTTCAATAAAACCTACACAGAAGCATTCTGTGAAAGTTCTTTCTGTTCTGTGCATTCAACTAACAAATTTGAAGCTTACTTTTGATTGAAACAGTTCTGAAACACCCTTTCTGTAGAAACTGCAAGTGGACATTCGGAGCGCTAAGTGAGCTACAGTGCAAAAAGAAATATCACCAAATAAAAACTACACAGAAGCATTCTGTGGAAACTTCTTTCTGTTCTGTGCATTCAACAAACAGATCTAAAGCTTACTTTTGATTGAGCAGTTCTGAAAACGTCTTTCTGTAGGACCTGGAAGTGAAAATTCAGAACGCTATGGGCCTATAGTGGAAAAAGGTATACTTTCAAATAAAAACTACACAAAAGCATTCTGTGAAAAGACATTCTGTTCTGTGCATTCAACTAACATAGTTAAAACTTACCTTTGCTTGAGCAGTTCTGAAACTCTCTTTCTGTATAATCTGGAAGCGGACATTTGGAGCGCTAAGGGCCTATAGTGGAAAAAGAAATATCTCCAAATAAAAACTACGCAGAAGCGTTCTGTGAAACTTCTTTCTGTTCTGTGCATTCAACTAACAGTGTTGAAGCTTACTTTTGATTGAGCAGTTCTGAAACCCTCTTTCTGTAGAAACTGCATGTGGACATTCTGAACGCTAAGGGTCCTATAGTGGAAAGGAATATCTTCAAATAAAAACAACACAGAAGCATTCTGTGAAACTTCTTTCTCTTCTGTCCATTCAACTAACAGAGTTGAAGCTGCCTTTTGAATGAGCAGTTCTGAAACACTCTTTCTGTGGAAACTGCAGGTTGATATTCAGAGTGCTAAGGAGCCTGTAGTGGAAAAAGAAATATCTCCAAATAAAAACTACACAGAAGCATTCTGTGAAACTTCTTTCTGTTCTGTGCATTCAACTAACAGAGTTGAAGCTTACTTTTCATCGAGCAGTTCTGAAACACTCTTTCTGTAGAAACTGCAAGTGGACATTCGGAGCGCTAAGGGGCCTATAGTGGAAAAAGGAATATCTTCAAGTAAAAACTACACAGAGGCATTCTGTGAAACTTCTTTCTCTTCTGTCCATTCAACTAACAGAGCTGAAGCTGACTTTTGATTGGGCAGTTCTGAAACACTCTTTCTGTAGAAACTGCAAGTTGATATTCCGACCGCTAAAGGGCCAATAGTGGATAAAGGGATATCTTCAGATAAAAACTACACAGAAGCATTCTGTGAAAATTCTTTCTCTTCTGCGCATTCAACTAACTGAGTTGAAGCTTACTTTTGATTGAGCAGTTCTGAAACACTCTTTCTGTATAAACTGCAAGTGGACATTCCGACCACTAAGGGGCTTAGAGAGGAAAAAGGGATATCTTCAAATAAAACCTACACAGAAGCATTCTGTGAAACTTCTTTCTGTTCTGTCCATTCAACTGAGTTGAGGCTTACTTTTGATTGAGCAGTTCTGAAACACTCTTTCGGTAGAAATTGAAAGTTGACATTCCGAGTGCTAAAGGGCCTACAGTGGAAAAAGGGATATCTTCAAATAAATACTACACAGAAGAATTCTGTGAAACTTCTTTCTGTTCTGTGCATTCAACTAACAGATTTGAAGCTTACTTTTGATTGAGCAGTTCTGAAACACTCTTTCTGTAGAAACTGCAAGTTGACATTCCGAGTGCTAAGGAGCCTATAGTAGAAAACAAATATCTCCAAATAAAAACTGCACAGAAGCATTCTGTGGAAGTTCTCTCTGTTCTGTGCATTCAACTAACAGAGTTGAAGCTTACTTTTGATTGAGCAGTTCTGAAACCCTCTTTCTGTAGAAACTGCAAGTGGACATTCTGAAATCTAAGGGGCCTATAGTGGTAAAAGGAATATCTTCAAATAAAAATTACACAGAATCATTCTGTGAAACTTCTTTCTGTTCTGCACATTCAACTAACAGTGTTGAAGCTTCCTTTTGATTGAGCAGTTCTGAAACACTCTTTCTGTAGAAACTGCAAGTGGACATTCAGAGCACTAAGGGGCTTAGAGTGGAAAAAGTTATACCTTCAAATAAAAACTACACCGAAGCATTCTGTGAAACTACTTTCTGTTCTGTCCATTCAACTAACAGTGTTGAAGCTTACTTTTGTTTTGTTTTGTTGTTTTTTATTTTTTTAATTTATTTTTATTATACTTTAGGGTTTTAAGGTACATATGCACAATGTGCAGGTTTGTTACATGTGTATCCATGTGCCATTTTGATTTCCTGCACCCATTAACTCGTCATTTAGCATTAGGTGTATCTACTGATGCTGTCCCTCGCCCCTCCCCCCACCCCACAACAGTCCCGGAGTGTGATGTTCCTCTTCCTGTGTCCATGAGTTCTCATTGTTCAATTCCCACCTATGAGAGAGAACATGCGGTGTTTGGTTTTTTCTTCTTGCGTTAGTTTACTGAGAATGATGTTTTCCAGTTTCATCCATGTCTCTACAAAGGACACGAACTCATCATTTTTTATGGCTGCATAGTATTCCATGGTGTATATGTGCCACATTTCTTAAAGCTGCAACTGGATCCCTTCCTTACACCTTATACAAAAATTAATTCAAGATGGATTAAAGACTTATATGTTAGACCTAAAACCATTAAAATCCTACAAGAAATCTTAGGCAATACCATTCAGGACATAGGCGTGGGCAAGGACTTCATGTCTAAAACACCAAAAGCAATGGCAACAAAAGCCAAAATCGACAAATGGGATCTCATTAAACTAAAGAGCTTCTGCACAGCAAAAGAAACTATCATCAGAATGAACAGGCAACCTACAGAATGGGAGAAATTTTTGCAACCTACTCATCTGACAAAGGGCTAATATCCAGGATCTATAATGAACTCAAACAAATTTACAAGAAAAAAACAAACAACCCCATCAAAAAGTGGGGCAGAGGACATGAACAGACACTTCTCAAAAGAAGACATTTATGCAGCCAGAAAACACATGAAGAAATGCTCATCAACATTGGCCATCAGAGAAATGCAAATCAAAACCACAGTGAGATACCATCTCACACCAGTTAGAATGGCCATCATTAAAAAAATCAGGAAACCACAGGTGCTGGAGAGGATGTGGAGAATAGGAACACTTTTACACTGTTGATGGACTGTAAACTAGTTCAACCATTGTGGAAGTCAGTGTGGCGATTCCTCAGGGATCTCGAACTAGAAATACCATTTGACCCAGCCATCCCATTACTGGGTATATACCCAAAGGACTATAAATCATGCTGCTATAAAGACACATGCACACGTATGTTTATTGCGGCACTATTCACAATAGCAAAGAGTTGGAACCAACCCAAATGTCCAACAACTATGAAGCTTACTTTTGATTGAGCACTTCAGAAACACTCTTTCGGTAGAAACTGCAAGTTGACATTCCGAGTGCTAAATGGCCTATAGTGGAAAAAAGGATACCTTCAAATAAAACTACACAGAAAAAGTCTGTGAAACTTCTTTCTGTCCTGTGCATACAACTAACAGAGTTGAAGGTTACTTTTGATTGAGCACTTCTGAAACACTCTTTCTGTAGAAACTCCAACTTGACATTCCCACCGCTAAAGGGCCTACAGTGGAAAAAGTAATATCTCCAAATAAAAACTACACAGAAGCATTTTGTGAAACTTCTTTCTGTTCTGTGCATTAAACTAACAGAGTTGAAGCTTACTTTGGATTCAGCAGTTATGAAACACCCTTTCTGTAGAAACTGCAGTAGGACATTCGGAGCGCTAAGGGGCCATAAATGGAAAAAGTAATATCTCCAAATAAAACTGCACAGAAGCATTCTGTGAAACATCCTTCTGTTCTGTGCATTCAACTAACAGAGTGAAGCTTACTTTTGATTGAGCAGTTCTGAAACACTCTTTCTGGAGAAATGCAAGTGACATTCGGGCACTAAGGGCTTCAGTTGAAAAAGGATATCTTCAAATAAAAACTACACAGAAGCATTGTGTGAAGTTTCTTTCTGTTCTCTCTTTCAACTAACAGAGTTGAAGCTTTACTTTAGATTGAGCACTTCTGAAACATTCTTTCGATAGAAACTGCAAGTTGACATTCCGAGCGCTAAATGGCCTATAGTGGAAAAAGGGATATATTCAAATAAAAACTACACAGAAGAATTCTTGAAACTTCTCTCTGTTCTATGCATTCAACTAATAAGTTGAAGGATACTTTTGATTGAGCAGTTTCTGAAACACCCTTTCTGTAGAAAACTGCATGGACATTTCGGAGCGCTAAGGGGCCTATAGTGGTAAAAAGGGTAATATCTGCAAATAAAAATCTACACAGAAGCATTCTGTGAAACTTCTTTCTGTTCTGTGCATTCAACTAACATAGTTGAAGATTACTTTTGATTGAGCCAGTTCTGAAAACCCTCTTTCTGTAGAAACTGCAAGTTCACATCGAGTGCTAAGGAGCCATAGTAAAAAAGTAAATGTCCAAATAAAACTACCCAGAGCATCTGTGAAACTTCTTCTGTTCTGTGCATCAACTAACGAGTGAAGCTTACTTTTCATCGAGCAGTTCTGAACACTCTTTCTGTAAAACTGCAAGTGGACATTCGGAGCGCTAAGGGGCCTATAGTGGAAAAAGGAATATTTCAAAGTAAAAAACTACACAGAGGCATTCCTGTGAAACTTCTTTCTCTTCTGTCCATTCAATCTAACAGAGCTTGAAGCTGACTTTTGATTGGCAGTTCTGAAACACTCTCTCTGTAGAAATTGCAAGTGTGATATTCCGGACGCGCTAAAGGGCCAATAGTGGATAAAGGGATATCTTCAAGAATAAAAACTACACAGAAGCATTCTGTGAAATTCTTTCTCTTCTGGCATTCAACTAACTGAGTTGCTTCTTTTGATTGAGCAGTTCTGAAACACTCTTTCTTATAAACTGCAATGGACATTCGACCACTAAGGGGCTTAGAGAGGAAAAAGGAATCTTCAAATAAACCTACACAGAAGCATTCTGTGAAACTCTTTCTTCTGTCCATTCAACTGAGTTGGGCTTACTTTTTGATGAGCAGTTCTGAACACTCTTTCGGTAGAAATTGAAAGTGGACATTCCGAGTGCCTAAAGGGCCTACAGTGGAAAAAGGGATTCTTCAAAATAAATACTACACAGAAGAATTCTGTGAAACTTCTTTCTGTTCTGGTGCAATCAACTAACAGAATTGATGCTTACTTTTGATTGAGCAGTTCTGAAACACTCTTTCTGTAGAAACTGCAAGTTGACATTCGAGCGCTAAGGATCCTATAGTAGAAAAGGTAATATCTCCAAAAAAACTACACGGAAGCATTCTGTGAAAGTTCTTTCTGTTCTGGGCATTCAACTAACAGAGTTGAAGCTTACTTTTGATTGAGCATTTCTGAAACACTCTTTCTGTAGAAACTGCAAGTGGACATTCAGAGCGCTAAGGGTCCTACAGTGCAAAAAGAAATATCACGAAATAAAACTACACAAAGCATTCTGTGAAAATTCTTTCTGTTCTGTGCATTCAACAAACAGAGCTAAGCTTACTTTTCATTGAGCAGTTCTGAAACACTCTTTCTGTAGAAACTGCAAGTGGACATTCGGAGCGCTAAGGGGCCTACAGTGGAAAAAGGAATATCTTCAAATAAAAACTACACAGAGGCATTCTGTGAAATTTCATTCTGTTCTGTCCATTCAACTAACAGAGTTGAAGCTGACTTTTGACTGGGCAGTTCTGAAACACTCTTTGTGTAGAAATTGCAAGTTGATATTCCGACCGCTAAAGTGCCAATAGTGGATACAGGGATATCTTCAGATAAAACTACACAGAAGCATTCTGTGAAAATTCTTTCTGTTCTGCGCATTCAACTAACAGATTTGAAGCTTACTTTTGATTGAGCAGTTCTGAAGCACTCTATCTGTAGAAACTGCAAGTGGACATTCGGAGCTCTAAAGGGCGTATAGTGGAAAAAGGGATATCTTCAAATAAAACCTACACAGAAGCATTCTGTGAAAGTTCTTTCTGTTCTGTGCATTCAACTAACAAATTTGAAGCTTACTTTTGATTGAACAGTTCTGAAACACCCTTTCTGTAGAAACTGCAAGTGGACATTCGGAGCGCTAAGTGAGCTACAGTGCAAAAAGAAATATCACCAATAAAAACTACACAGAAGCATTCTGTGAAACTTCTTTCTGTTCTGTGCATTCAACAAACAGATCTAAAGCTTACTTTGATTGAGCAGTTCTGAAACGTCTTTCTGTAGGACCTGGAAGTGAATTCAGAACGCTAAGGGGCCTATAGTGGAAAAAGGTAACTTTCAAATAAAAACTACACAAAAGCATTCTGTGAAACTTCTGTTCTGTGCATTCAACTAACATAGTTAAACTTACTTTGCTTGAGCAGTTCTGAAACTCTCTTTCTGTATAAACTGGAAGCGGACATTTGGAGCGCTAAGGGCCTATAGTGGAAAAAGAAATCTCAAATAAAAACTACGCAGAAGCATTCTGTGAAACTTCTTTCTGTTCTGTCCATTCAACTAACAGTGTTGAAGCTGACTTTTGATTGAGCAGTTCTGAAACCTCTTTCTGTGAAACTGCAGTGATATCTGAACGCTAAGGGTCCTAGTGGAAAGAAATATCTCAAATAAAAACAACACAGAAGCATTCTGTGAAACTTCTTTCTCTTCTGTCATTCAACTAACAGAGTTGAAGCTTACTTTTGATCGAGCAGTTCTGAAACACTCTTTCTGTGAAACTGCAGTGATATTCGAGTGCTAAGGGCCTGTAGTGGAAAAAGAAATCTCAAGTAAAAACTACACAGAGCATTCTGTGAAACTTCTTTCTGTTCTGTCCATTCAACTAACAGAGCTGAAGCTGACTTTTCGAGCAGTTCTGAAACACTCTTCTGTAGAAATTGCAAGTTGATATTCGACCGCTAAAGGGCCATAGTGGATAAAGGGAATATCTTCAGATAAAAACTACACAGAGCATTCTGTGAAAATTCTTTCTCTTCTGCGCATTCAACTAACAGAGTGAAGCTGACTTTTGATTGAGCAGTTCTGAAACACTCTTCTGTAGAAATGCAAGTGACATTCCGACCGCTAAGGGCTAGAGAGGAAAGGGATATCTTCAATAAAACTACACAGAAGCATTCTGTGAAACTTCTTTCTCTTCTGCGCATTCAACTA
>NW_022096542.1:0-30066 GCF_006542625.1 Nomascus leucogenys | reverse complement strand
TAAAAACTACACAGAAGCATTCTGTGAAACTTCTTCCTGTTCTGTGCATTCAACTAACAGAGTTGAACCTTACATTTGATTGAGCAGTTCTGAAACATTATTTCTGTAGAAAATGCAAGTGGACTTTCAGAGCGCTAAGAGGCCAATAGCGGAAAAAGTAATATCTTCAAATAAAAACTACACAGAAGCATTCTGTGAAACTTCTTCCTGTTCTGTGCATTCAACTAACAGAGTTTAACCTTACTTTTGATTGAGCAGTTCTGAAACACTCTTTCTGTAGAAAATGCAATTGGACATTCAGGGCGCTAAGAGGCCTATAGAGGAAAAATGAATATGTTCAAATAAAAACTACACAGAAGCAATCCGTGATACTTCTCTCTGTTCTGTGCATTCAACTAACAGAGTTGAACCTTAGTTTATATTGAGCAGTTATGAAACACTCTTTCTGCAGCAAATGTAAGTGAACATTCAGGGCCCTAAGAGGCCTATAGTTGAAAAAGTTATATGTTCAAATAAAAACGACAGAGAAGCTATTTGTGAAACTTCTTACAATTCTGTGCATTCAACTAACACAGTTCAACCTTACTTTTGATTGAGCAGTTCTGAAACACCCTTTCTGTGGAAAATGCAAGTGGACATTCAGGGCGCTTAGAGGCCTATGGTGGAAAATGGAATACCTTCAAATAAAAACTACACAGAAGCAATCTGTGAAACTTCTTACGGTTCTGTTCTTTAAACTAACAGAGTGGAACCTTAATTTTGATTGAACAGTTCTGAAACACTCTTTCTGTAGAAAATGCAAGTGGACATTCATGGCGCTAAGAGGCCTATAGTGGAAAAGGGAATATCTTCAAACAAAAACTACAAAGAAGCAATCTGTGAAACTTCTTTCTGTTCTGTGCATTCAACTAACAGAGTTGAAAATTAGTTTTGATTGAGCAGTTCTGAAACACTCTTTCTGAAGAAAATACAAGTGGACATTCAGGGTGCTATGTGGCCTCTAGTGGAAAAACGAATAAGTTCAAATAAAAACTACACAGAAGTTATCTGTGAAACGTCTCTCTGTTCTGTGCATTCAACTAACAGTGTTGAACCTTAGTTTTGATTGAGCAGTTCTGAAAAACTCTTTCTGTAGAAAATGCAAGTGGACCTTCGGAGCGCTAAGAGGCCTATAGCGGAAAAAGGAATATCTTCAAATAAAAACTACACAGAAGCATTCTGTGAAACTTTTTTCTGTTCTGTGCATTCAACTAACAGTGTTGAACCTTACTTTTGATTGAGCAGTTCCGAAACGTTCTTTCTGTAGAAAATACAAGTGGACATTCAGGGCGCTAAGAGGCCTGTTGGGGAAAATGGAATAAGTTCAAATAAAAACTACACAGAAGATATCTGTGAAACTTCTCTCCGTTCTGTGCATTCAACTAACAGAGTTGAACCTTAGTTTTGATTGAGCAGGTCTGAAACACTCTTTCTCTAGAAAATGCAAGTGGACATTCATGGTGCTAAGAGGCCCATAGTAGAAAAAGGAATATCTTCAAACAAAAACTACACAAAAGGAATCTGTGAAACTTCTTTCTGTTCTGTGCATTCAACTAATATAGTTGAACGTTACTTTTGATTGAGCAGTTCTGAAACACTCTTTCTGTAGAAAATGCAAGTGGACCTTCGGAGCGCTAAGAGGCCTATAGCGGAAAAAGTAATATCTTCAAATAAAAACTACACAGAAGCATTCTGTGAAACTTCTTTCTGTTCTGTGCATTCAACTAACAGAGTTCAACCTTACATTTGATTGAGCAGTTCTGAAACACCCTTTCTGTAGAAAATGCAAGTGGACATTCAGGGCGCTAAGAGGCCTATGGTGGAAAAAGGAATACCTTCAAATAAAAACTACACAGAAGCAATCTGTGAAACTTCTCATGGTTCTGTTCTTTAAACTAACACAGTTGAACCTTAATTTTGATTGAACAGTTCTGAAACATTCTTTCTATAGAAAATGCAAGTGGACTTTCATGGCGCTAAGAGGCCTATAGAGGAAAAGGGAATATCTTCAAACAAAAACTACAAAGAAGCAATCTGTGAAACTTATTTCTGTTCTGTGCATTCAACTAACAGAGTTGAACCTTAGTTTTGTTTGAGCAGTTCTGAAACACTCTTAATGTATAAAATACATGTGGACATTCAGGGCGCTAAGAGGCCTATAGTGGAAAAAGGAATAAGCTCAAATAAAAACTACACAGAAGATATCCGTGATACTTCTCTCTGTTCTGTGCATTCATCTAACAGAGTTGAACCTTAGGTTTGATTGAGCAGTTCTGAAACACTCTTTCTGTAGAAAATGCAAGTGGACCTTCAGAGCGCTAAGAGGCCTATAGCGGATAAAGTAATACCTTCAAATACAAACTTCACAGAATCATTCTGTGAAACTTCTTTCTGTTCTTTGCATTCATCTAACAGATTTGAACCTTACTTTTGATTGAGCACTTCTGAAACACGCTTTCTATAGAAAATGCAATTGGATATTCAGGGAGCTAAGAGGCCTATAGTGGAAAAAGGAATATTTTCAAATAAAAACTACAAAGAAGCAATCTGCGAAACTTCTTACTGTTCTGTGCATTCAAGTAACATAGTTGAACGGTTGTTTTCATTGAGCAGTTCTGAAACACTGTTTCTGTAGAAAATGCAAGTGGACATTCAGGGCGCTGAGAGGCCTATAATGGGAAAAGGAACATCTTGTATTAAAAACCACACAGAAGCAATCTGTGAAACTTCTTACTCTTCTGTGCATTCAACCAACAGAGTTGATCCTTATTTATTATTGAGCAGTTCTGAAACACTCTTTCTGTAGAAAATGCAAGTGAACATTCAGGGCGCTAAGAGGCCTATAGCGGAAAAATGAATATGTTCGAATAATAACTACACAGAAGCAATCTGTGAAACTTCTTACTGTTCTGTGCATTCAACTAACAGAGTTGAACCTTAGTTTATATTGAGCAGTTATGAAACACTCTTTCTGCAGAAAATGCAAGTGAACATTCAGGGCGCTAAGTGGCCTATAGTTGAAAAAGTTATATGTTCAAATAAAAACTACAAAGAAGCTATCTGTGAAACTTCTTACAGTTCTGTGCATTCAACTAACAGAGTTCAACCTTACTTTTGATTGAGCAGTACTGAAACACTCTTTCTGTAGTAAAAGGAAGTGGACATTCAGGGCGCTAAGAGGCCTATGGTGGAAAAAGGAATACCTTCAAATAAAAACTACACAGAAGCAATCTGTGAAACTTCTTACAGTTCTGTTCTTTAAACTACCACAGTTGAACCTTAATTTTGATTGAACTGTTCTGAAACACTCTTTCTGTAGAAAATGCAAGTGGACATTCATGGCGCTAAGAGGCCCATAGTAGAAAAAGGAATATCTTCAAACAAAAACTACACAGAAGCAATCTGTGAAACTTCATTCTGTTCTGTGCATTCAACTAACAGAGTTGAACCTTACTTTTGATTGAGCAGTTCTGAAACACTCTTTGTGTAGAAAATGCAAGTGTACCTTCGGAGCGCTAAGAGGCCTATAGCGGAAAAAGAAATATCTTCAAAGAGAAACTACACAGAAGCATTCTGTGAAACTTCTTTCTGTTCTGTGCATTCAACTAACAGAGTTTAACCTTACTTTTGATTGAGCAGTTCTGAAACTCTCTTTCTGTAGAAAATGCAATTGGACATTCAGGGCGCTAAGAGGCCTATAGTGGAAAAGGAATATTTTCAGATCAAAACTGCACAGAACAAATCTGTGAAACTTCTTACTGTTCTGTGCATTCAACTAACAGAGTTGAACCTCAGTTTTGATTGAGCAGTTCTGAAACACACTTTCTGTAGAAAATACAACTGGACATTAAGGGCGCTAAGAGGACTAGAGTGGAAAAAGGAAAAACTTCACATAAAAACTACACAGAAGCTATCTGTGAAACTTCTCTCTGTTCTGTGCATTCAATTAACAGAGTTGAACCTTAGTTTTGATTGAGCAGTTCTGAAACACTCTTTCTGGAGAAAATGCAATTGGACATTCGGGACGCTAAGAGGCCTATAGTGGAAAAGTAATATTTTCAAATAAAAACTGCACAGAAGAAATCTGTGAAACTTCTTACAGTTCTGTTCATTCAACTAACAGAATTGAACCTCAGTTTTGATTGAGCTGTTCTGAAACACTCTTTCTGTAGAAAATACAAGTGGACATTCAGGGCGCTAAGAGGACTACAGTGGAAAAAGGAAAAAGTTCACATAAAAACTACACAGAATCTATCTGTGAAACTTCTCTCTCTTCTGTGCATTCAACTAACGGATTTGAACCTTACTTTTGATTGAGAAGTTCTGAAACACTCTTTCTGTAGAAAATGCAAGTGGACCTTCGGAGCGCTAAGAGGCCTATAGCGGAAAAAGTAATACCTTCAAATACAAACTACACAGAAGCATTCTGTGAAACTTCTTTCTGTTCTTGGCATTCGTCTAACAGAGTTGAACCTTACTTTTGATTGAGCACTTCTGAAACACCCTTTCTATAGAAAATGCAATTGGACATTCAGGGAGCTAAGAGGCCCATGGTGGAAAAAGGAATATTTTCAAATTAAAACTGCACAGAAGCAATCTGCGAAACTTCTTACTGTTCTGTGCATTCAACTAACATAGTTGAACGGTAGTTTTTATTGGGCAGTTCAGAAACACTCTTTCTGTAGAAAATGCAAGTGAACATTCAGGGCCCTCATAGGCCTATAGCAGAAAAATGAATATGTTCAAATAAAAACTACACAGAAGCAATCTGTGAAACTTCTTACTGTTCTGTGCATTCAACTAACAGAGTTGAACCTTAGTTTATATTGAGCAGTTATGAAACACTCTTTCTGCAGTAAATGCAAGTGAACATTCAGGGCGCTAATAGGCCTATAGTTGAAAAAGTTATATGTTCAAATAAAAACTACAAAGAAGCTATCTGTGAAACTTCTTACAGTTCTGTGCATTCAACTAACAGAGTTCAACCTTAGTTTTGATTGAGCAGTTCTGAAACACCCTTTCTGTAGAAAATGCTAGTGGACATTCAGGGCGCTAAGCGGCCTATGGTTGAAAAAGGGATACCTTCAAATAAAAACTATACAGAAGCAATCTGTGAAACTTCTTACGGTTCTGTTCTTTAAACTAACACAGTTGAACCTTAATTTTGATTGAACAGTTCTGAAACACTCTTTCTGTAGAAAATGCAAGTGGACATTCATGGCGCTAAGAGGCCTATAGTGGAAAAGGTAATATCTTCAAACAAAAACTATAAAGAAGCAATCTGTGAAACTTCTTTCTGTTCTGGGCATTCAACTAACAGAGTTGAACCTTAGTTTTGATTGAGCAGTTCTGAAACACTCTTTCTGTAGAAAATACATGTGTACATTCAGGGCGCTAAGGGGCCTATAGTGGAAAAAGGAATAAGTTCTAATAAAAACTACACAGAATGGATAACTAGAATAACCAATGGAGAGAAGGGCTTCAAGGAGCCGATGGAGCTGAAAGCCAAGTTTCGAGACCTACGCGAAGATTGCAGAAGCCTCAGTAGCAGATGCGATCAACTGGAAGAAAGGGTATCGCTGATGGGAGATGAAATGAATGAAATGAATAGAGAAGGGAAGTTTAGAGAAAAAACGATAAAAAGAAATGAACAAAGCCTCCAAGAAATTTGGGACTATGTGAAAAGACCAAACCTACGTCTGATTGGTGTACCTGAAAATGATGGGGAGAATGGAACCAAGTTGGAAAACACTCTGCAATTTATTATCCAGGAGAACTTCCCCAATCTAGGAAGGCAGGCCAGCATTCAGATTCAGGAAATACAGAGAACGCCACAAAGATACTCCTCGAGAATGGCAACTCCAAGACACATTATTGTCAGATTCACCAAAGTTGAAATGAAAGAGAAAATGTTAAAGGCAGCCAGAGAGAAAGGTCGGGTTACCCACAAAGGGAAGCCCATCAGACTAACAGCTGATCTCTCAGCAGAAACTGTACAAGCCAGAAGAGAGTGGGGGCTGATATTCAACTTTCTTAAAGAAAAGAATTTTCAACCCAGAATCTCCTATCCCGCCAAACCAAGCTTCATAAGTGAAGGAGAAATAAAACGCTTTACAGACAAGCAAACGCTGAGTGATTTTGTCACCACCAGGCCTGCCCTAAAAGAGCTCCTGAAGGAAGCACTAAACATGGAATGGAACAACCGGTACCAGCCACTGCAAAAACATGCCAAATTGTAAAGACCATCGAGACTAGGAAGAAACTATAGCAACTAACGAGCAAAATAACCAACTAACATCATAATGACAGGATCAGATTCACACATAACAATATTAACGTTAAATGTAAATGGGCTAAATGCTCCAATCAAAAGACACAGACTGGCAAACTGGATAAGGAGTCAGGACCCATCAGTGTGCTGTATTCAGGAAACCCATCTCACGTGCAGAGACACACATAGACTCAAAATAAAGGGATGGAGGAAGATCTATCAAGCAACTGGAAAACAAAAAAAGGCAGGGGTTGCAATCCTAGTCTCTGATAAAATAGACTTTAAACCAACAAAGATCAAAAGAGACAAAGAAGGCCATTACATAATGGTAAAGGGATCAATTCATCAAGAAGAGCTAACTATCCTAAATATATATGCACCCAACACAGGAGCACCCAGATTCATAAAGCAAGTCCTGAGTGACCTACTAAGGGACTTAAACTCCCACACAATAATAATGGGAGATTTTAACACCCCACTGTCAGCATTAGACAGATCAACGAGACAGAAAGTTAACAAGGATATCCAGGAATTGAACTCAGCTCTACATAAAGTGGACCTAATAGACATCTACAGAACTCTCCACCCCAAGTCAACAGAATATACATTTTTTTCAGCACCACACCACACCTATTCCAAAATTGACCACATAGTTGGAAGTAAAGCTCTCCTCAGCAAATGTTAAAGAACAGAATTTATAACAAACTGTCTCTCAGACCACAGTGCAATCAAACTAGAACTCAGGATTAAGAAACTCACTCAAAACCGCTCTACTACATGGAAACTGAACAATCTGCTCCTGAATGACTATTGGGTACATAATGAAATGAAGGCAGAAATAAAGATGTTCTTTGAAACCAACGAGAAAAAAGACACAACATACCAGAATCTCTGGGACACATTCAAAGCAGTGTTTAGAGGGAAATTTATAGCACTAAATGCCCCCAAGAGAAAGCAGGAAAGATCCAAAATTGACTCCCTAACATCACAATTAAAAGAACTAGAAAAGCAAGAGCAAACACATGCAAAAGCTAGCAGAAGGCTAGAAATAACTAAAATCAGAGCAGAACTGAAGGAAATAGAGACACAAAAAACCCTTCAAAAAATTAATGAATCCAGGAGCTGGTTTTTTGAAAAGATCAACAAAATTGATGGACCGCTAGCAAGACTAATAAAGAAGAAAAGAGAGAAGAATCAAATAGATGCAATAAAAAACGAAAAAGGGGATATCACCACCGATCCCACAGAAATACAATCTACCATCAGAGAATACTACAAACACCTCTATGCAAATAAACGAGAAAATCTAGAAGAAATGGATAAATTCCTCAACAAATACACCCTCCCAAGACTAAGCCAGGAAGAAGTTGAATCTCTGAATAGACCAATAACAGGCTCTGAAATTGTGGCAATAATCAATAGCTTACCAACCAAAAAGAGTCCAGGACCTGATGGATTCACAGCCGAATTCTACCAGAGGTACAAGGAGGAAATGGTACCATTCCTTCTGAAACTATTCCAATCGATAGAAAAAGAGGGAATCCTCCCTAACACATTTTATGAAGCCAGCATCGTCCTGATACCAAAACCTGGCAGAGACATAACCAAAAAAGAGAATTTCAGACCAATATCCTTGATGAACATTGATGCAAAAATCCTCAATAAAATACTGGCAAACGGAATCCAGCAGCACATCAAAAAGCTTATCCACCATGATCAAGTGGGCTTCATCCCTGGGATGCAAGGCTGGTTCAACATACGCAAATCAATAAATGTAATCCAACATATAAACAGAACCAAAGACAAAAACCACATGATTATCTCAATAGATGCAGAAAGGGCCTTTGACAAAATTCAACAACGCTTCATGCTAAAAACTCTCAATAAATTAGGTATTGATGGGACGTATCTCAAAATAATAAGAGCTATCTACGACAAACCCACAGCCAATATCATACTGAATGGGCAAAAACTGGAAGCATTCCCTCTGAAAACTGGCACAAGACAGGGATGCCCTCTCTCACCGCTCCTATTCAACATAGTGCTGGAAGTTCTGGCCAGAGCAATCAGGCAGGAGAAGGAAATAAAAGGTATTCAATTAGGAAAAGAGGAAGTCAAATTGTCCCTGTTTGCAGATGACATGATTGTATATCTAGAAAACCCCATTGTCTCAGCCCAAAATCTCCTTAAGCTGATTAGCAACTTCAGCGAAGTCTCAGGATACAAAATCAATGTACAAAAATCACAAGCATTCTTGTACACCAATAACAGACAAACAGAGAGCCAAATCATGAGTGAACTCCCATTCACAATTGCTTCAAAGAGAATCAAATACCTAGGAATCCAACTTACAAGGGATGTGAAGGACCTCTTCAAGGAGAACTACAAACCACTGCTCAATGAAATAAAAGAGGATACAAACAAATGGAAGAACATTCCATGCTCATGGGTTGGAAGAATCAATATCGTGAAAATGGCCATACTGCCCAAGGTAATTTATAGATTCAATGCCATCCCCATCAAGCTACCAATGACTTTCTTCACAGAATTGGAAAAAACTACTTTAAAGTTCATATGGAACCAAAAAAGAGCCCGCATCACCAAGTCAATCCTAAGCCAAAAGAACAAAGCTGGAGGCATCACGCTACCTGACTTTAAACTATACTACAAGGCTACAGTAACCAAAACAGCATGGTACTGGTACCACAACAGAGACATAGATCAATGTAACAGAACAGAGCCCTCAGAAATGATGCCGCATAGCTACAACTATCTGATCTTTGACAAACCTGACAAAAACAAGAAATGGGGAAAGGATTCCCTATTTAATAAATGGTGCTGGGAAAACTGGCTAGCCATATGTAGAAAGCTGCAACTGGATCCCTTCCTTACACCTTATACAAAAATTAATTCAAGATGGATTAAAGACTTATATGTTAGACCTAAAACCATTAAAATCCTACAAGAAAACCTAGGCAATACCATTCAGGACATAGGCGTGGGCAAGGACTTCATGTCTAAAACACCAAAAGCAATGGCAACAAAAGCCAAAATCGACAAATGGGATCTCATTAAACTAAAGAGCTTCTGCACAGCAAAAGAAACTATCATCAGAATGAACAGGCAACCTAGAGAATGGGAGAAAATTTTTGCAAACTACGCATCTGACAAAGGGCTAATATCCAGAATCTATAATGAACTCAAACAAATTTACAAGAAAAAAACAAACAACCCCATCAAAAAGTGGGCAGAGGACATGAACAGACATTTCTCAAAAGAAGACATTTATGCAGCCAGAAAACACATGAAGAAATGCTCAGCATCACTGGCCATCAGAGAAATGCAAATCAAAACCACAGTGAGATACCATCTCACACCAGTTAGAATGGCCATCATTAAAAAATCAGGAAACAACAGGTGCTGGAGAGGATGTGGAGAAATAGGAACAATTTTACACTGTTGGTGGGACAGTAAACTAGGTCAACCATTGTGGAAGTCAGTGTGGGGATTCCTCAGGGATCTCGAACTAGAAATACCATTTGACCCAGCCATCCCATTACTGGGTATATACCCAAAGGACTATAAATCATGCTGCTATAAAGACACATGCACACGTATGTTTATTGTGGCACTATTCACAATAGCAAAGAGTTGGAACCAACCCAAATGTCCAACAAAGATAGACTGGATTAAGAAAATGTGGCACATAGACACCATGGAATACTACGCAGTCATAAAAAATGATGAGTTCGTGTCCTTTGTAGGGACATGGATGAAACTGGAAAACATCATTCTCAGTAAACTATCGCAAGGACAAAAAACCAAACACCACATCTTCTCACTCATAGGTGGGAATTGAACAATGAGAACTCATGGACACAGGAAGGGGAACATCACACTCCGGGGACTGTTGTGGGGTGGGGGGAGGGGGGAGGGACAGCATTAAGAGATACACCTACTGCTAAATGACGAGTTAATGGGTGCAGGAAATCAACATGGCACATGGATACATACGTAACAAACCTGAACATTGTGCACATGTACCCTAAAACCCTAAAGTATAATAAAAAAAAAAAAAAAAAAAAAAAAAGAAAACACAAGTGGACATTCAGGGCGCTAAGAGGCCTATAGTGGAAAAAGGAATAAGTTCAAATAAAAACTACACAGAAGATATCTGTGAAACTTCTCTCTGTTCTGTGTATTCAACAAACAGAGTTGAACCTTAGTTTTGATTGAGCAGTTCTGAAACACTCTTTCTGTAGAAAATGCAAGTGGACATTCAGGGCGCTAAGAGGCCCATAGTAGAAAAAGGAATATCTTCAAACAAAAACTACACAGAAGCAATCTGTGAAACTTCTTTCTGTTCTGTGCATTCAACTAACAGAGTTGAACATTACTTTTGATTGAGCAGTTCTGAAACACTCTTTCTGTAGAAAATGCAAGTGGACCTTCGGAGCGCTAAGAGGCCTATAGCGGAAAAAGTAATATCTTCAAATAAAAACTACACAGAAGCATTTTGTGAAACTTCTTTCTGTTCTGTGCATTCAACTAACAGAGTTGAACCTTACTTTTGATTGAGCAGTTCTGAAACACTCTTACTGTAGAAAATGCAAGCGGACCTTCGGAGCGCTAAGAGGCCTATAGCAGAAAAAGTAATATCTTCAAATAAAAACTACACATAAGCATTCTGTGAAACTTCTTTCTGTTCTGTGCATTCAACTAACAGAGTTTAACCTTACTTTTGATTGAGCAGTTCTGAAACATTCTTTCTGTAGAAAATGCAATTGGACATTCAGGGCGCTAAGAGGCCTATAGTGGAAATGGAATATTTTCAAATAAAAACTGCAGAGAATAAATCTGTGAAACTTCTTACTGTTCTGTGCATTCAACGAACAGAGTTGAACCTCAGTTTTGATTGAGCAGTTGTGAAACACTCTTTCTGTAGAAAATAAAAGTGGACAGTCAGGGCGCTAATAGGACAATAGTGGAAAAAGGAAAAAGTTCACATAAAAACTACACAGAAGATATCTGTGAAACTTCTCTCTGTTCTGTGCATTCAACTAATGGAGTTGAACCTTACTTTTGATTTAGAAGTTCTGAAACACACTTTCTGTAGAAAATGCAATTGGACATTCGGAGCGCTAAGAGGCCTACAGCGGAAAAAGTAATACCTTCAAATACAAACTTCACAGAAGCATTCTGTGAAATTTCTTTCTGTTCTTTGCATTCATCTAACAGAGTTGAACCTCAGTTTTGATTGAGCAGTTCTGAAACACTCTTTCTGTAGAAAATACAAGTGGACATTCAGGGCGCTAAGAGGACTATAGTGGAAAAAGGAAAAAGTTCACATAAAAACTACACAGAAGCTATCTGTGAAACTTCTCTCTGTTCTGTGCATTCAACTAACGGAGGTGAAACTTACCTTTGATTGAGAAGTTCTGAAACACTCTTTCTGTAGTAAATGCAAGTGGACCGTCGGAGCGCTAAGAGGCCTATAGCGGAAAAAGTAATACCTTCAAATACAAACTACACAGAAGCATTCTGTGAAACTTCCTTCTGTTCTTTGCATTCATCTAACATGGTTGAACCTTACTTTTGATTGAGCACTTCTGAAACAACCTTTCTATAGAAAATGCAACTGGACATTCAGGGCGCTCAGAGGCCTATGGTGGAAAAAGGAATACCTGCAAATAAAAACTACACAGAAGCAATCTGTGAAACTTCTGACGTTTCTGTTCTTTAAACTAACACAGTTCAACCTTAATTTTGATTGAACAGTTCTGAAACACTCTTTCTGTAGTAAATGCAAGTGGACATTCATGGCTCTAAGAGGCCTATAGTGGAAAAGGGAATATCTTCAAACAAAAACTACAAAGAAGCAATCTGTGAAACTTCTTTCTGTTCTGTGCATTCAACTAACAGAGTTGAACCTTGGTTTTGATTGAGCAGTTCTGAAACACTCTTTCTGCAGAAAACACAAGTGGAAATTCAGGGCGCTAAGAGGCCTATAGTGGAAAAAGGAATAAGTTCAAATAAAAACTACACAGAAGATATCTGTGAAACTTCTCTCTGTTCTGTGCTTTCAACTAACAGTGTTGAACCTTAGTTTTGATTGAGCAGTTCTGAAACAATCTTTTTTAGAAAATGCAAGTGGACATTCATGGCGCTGAGAGGCCCATAGTAGAAAAAGGAATATCTTCAAACAAAAACTACACAGAAGCAATCTGTGAAACTTCTTTCTGTTCTGTTCATTCAACTAACAGAGTTGAAAATTACTTTTGATTGACCAGTTCTGAAACACTCTTTCTGTAGAAAATGCAAGTGGAATTTCGGAGCGCTAAGAGGCCTATAGCGGAAAAAGTAATATCTTCAAATAAAAACTACACAGAAGCACTCTGTGAAACTTCTTTCTGTTCTGTGCATTCAACTAACAGAGTTTAACCTTACTTTTGATTGAGCAGTTCTGAATCACTCTTTCTGTAGAAAATGCAATTGGACATTCATGGCGCTAAGAGGTCTACAATGGAAAAGGAATATGTTCAAATAAAAACTGCACAGAAGAAATCTGTGAAACTTCTCACTGTTCTGTGCACTCAACTAACAGATTTGAACCTTACTTTTGTTTGAGCAGTTCTGAAACACTCTTTCTGTAGAAAATGCAAGTGGACATTCGGAGCGCTATGAGGCCTATAGCGGAAAAAGTAATATCTTCAAATAAAAATTACACAGAAGCATTCTGTGAAACTACTTTCTGTTCTGTGCATTCAACTAACAGAGTTTAACCTTACTTTTGATAGAGCAGTTCTGAAACACTCTTTCTGAAGAAAATGCAATTGGACATTCAGGGCGTTAAGGGGCCTATAGTGGAAAAGGTATATTTTCAAATAATAACTGCACAGAAGAAATCTGTGAAACTACTTACTGTTCTGTGCATTCAACTAACAGAGTTGAACCTTAGTTTTGATTGAGCAGTTCTGAAACACTCTTTCTGTAGAAAATACAAGTGGACATTCAGGGCGGTAAGAGGCCTATAGTGGAAAAAGGAATAAGTTCAAATAAATACTACACAGAAGATATCTGTGAAACTTCTCTCTGTTCTGTGCATTCAACTAACAGATTTGAACCTTAGTTTTGATTGAGCAGTTCTGAAACACTCTTTCTGTAGAAAATACAGGTGGACATTCAGGGCGCTGAGAGGACTATAGTGGAAAAAGGAAAAAGTTCACATAAAAACTACAGAGAATCTATCAGTGAATCTTCTCTCTGTTCTGTGCATTCAACCAACGGAGTTGAACCTTACTTTTGATTGAGAAGTTCTGAAACACTCTTTCTGTAGAAAATGCAAGTGGACATTCGGAGCGCTGAGAGGCCTGTAGCGGAAAAAGTAATACCTTCAAATACATACTACACAGAGGCATTCTGTGAAACTTCATTCTGTTCTGTGCATTCAACTAACAGAGTTTAACCTTACTTTTGATTGAGCAGTTCTGAAACACTCTTTCTGTAGAAAATGCAAGTGAACATTCAGGGCGCTAAGAGGCCTATAGCGGAAAAATGAATATGTTCAAATAAAAACTACACAGAAGCAAACTGTGAAACTTCTTACTGTTCTGTGCATTCAGCTAACAGAGTTGAACCTTAGTTTATATTGAGCAGATACGAAACACACTTTCTGCAGAAAATGCAAGCGAACATTCAGGGTGCTAAGAGGCCTATAGATGAAAAAGGTATATGTTCAAATTAAAACTACAAAGAAGCTGTCTGTGAAACTTCTTACTGTTCTGTGCATTCAACTAACAGAGTTGAACCTTAGTTTATATTGAGCATTATGAAACACTCTTTCTACAGAGAATGCAAGTGAACCTTCAGGGCGCTAAGAGGCCTATAGTTGAAAAAGGTATATGTTCAAATAAAAACTACAAAGAAGCTATCTGTGAAACTTCTTACAGTTCTGTGCATTCAACTAACAGAGTTCAACCTTACTTTTGATTGAGCAGTTCTGAAACACCCTTTCTGTAGAAAATGCAAGTGGACATTCAGGGCGCTAAGAGGCCTATGGTGGAAAAAGGAATACCTTCAAATAAAAACTAAACAAAAGCAATCTGTGAAACTTCTTACGGTTCTGTTCTTTAAACTAACACAGTTGAACCTTAATTTTGATTGAACAGTTCTGAAACTCTGTTTCTGTAGAAAATGCAAGCGGACATTCATGGCGCTAAGAGACCCATAGTAGAAAAAGGAATATCTTCAAACAAAAACTACACAGAAGCAATCTGTGAAACTTCTTTCTGTTCTGTGCATTCAACTAACAGAGTTGAACCTTACTTTTGATTGAGCAGTTCTGAAACACTCTTTCCGTACAAAATGCAAGTGGACCGTCGGAGCGCTAAGAGGCCTATAGCGGAAAAAGTAATATCTTCAAATAAAAACTACACGGAAGCATTCTGTGATACTTCTTTCTGTTCTGTGCATTCAACTAACAGAGTTTAACCTTACTTTTGATTGAGCAGTTCTGAAACACGCTTTCTGTAGAAAATGCAAGTGGACATTCAGTGCGCTAAGAGGCCTACGGTGCAAAAAGGAATACATTCAAATAAAAACTACACAGAAACAATCTGTGAAACATCTTTCTGTTCTGTGCATTCAACTAAAAGGGTTGAACCTCAGTTTTGATTGAGCAGTTCTGAAACACTCTTTCTGTAGAAAATACAAGTGGACATTCAGGGCGCTAAGAGGACTATAGTGGAAAAAGGAAAAAGTTCACATAAAAACTACACAGAAGCTATCTGTGAAACTTCTCTCTGTTCTGTGCATTCAACTAACGGAGTTGAAATTTACTTTTGATTGAGAAGTTCTGAAACACTCTTTCTGTAGAAAATGCAAGTGAACTTTCGGAGCGCTAAGAGGCCTATAGCGGAAAAAGTAACACCTACAAATACAAACTACACAGAAGCATTCTGTGAAACTTCTTTCTGTTCTTTGCATTCATCTAACAGAGTTGAACCTTACATTTGATTGAGCACTTCTGAAATACCCTTTGTAAAGAAAATGCAATTGGACATTCAGGGAGCTAAGAGGCCTATAGTGGAAAAAGGAATATTTTCAAATAAAAACTGCACAGAAGCAATCTGCTAAACTTCTTACTGTTCTGTGCATTCAACTAACAGAGTTGAACCTTAGTTATTATTGAGCAGTTCTGAAACACTCTTTGTGTAGAAAATGCATGTGAAAATTCAGGGCGCTAAGAGGCCTATAGCGGAAAAATGAATATGTTCAAATAAAAACTACACAGAAGCAATCTGTGAAACTTCTTACGGTTCTGTGCATTCAACTAACAGAGTTGAACCTTAGTTTATATTGAGCAGTTATGAAAAACTCTTTCTGCAGAAAATGCAAGTGAACATTCAGGGCGCTAAGAGGCCTATAGTTGAAAAACGTATATGTTCAAATAAAAACTACAAAGAAGCTATCTGTGAAACTTCTTACAGTTCTGTGCATTCAACTAACAGAGTTCAACCTTACTTTTGATTGAGCAGTTCTGAAACAGCCTTTGTGTAGAAAATGCAAGTGGACATTCAGGGCGCTATGAGAACTATGGTGGAAAAAGGAATACCTTCAAATAAAAACTACACAGAAGCAATCTGTGAAACTTCTTACGGTTCTGTTCTTTAAACTAACAGAGTTGAACCTTAATTTTGATTGAACAGTTCTGAAACACTCTTTCTGTAGAAAATACAAGTGGACATTCAGGGCGCTAAGAGGCCTATAGTGGAAAAAGGAATAAGTTCAAATAAAAACTACACAGAAGATATCTGTGAAACTTCTCTCTGTTCTGTGCATTCAACTAACATAGTTGAACCTTACTTTTGATTGAGCGGTTCTGAAACACTCTTTCTATAGAAAATGCAAGTGGACCTTCGGAGCGCTAAGAGGCCTATAGGGGAAAAAGTAATATCTTCAAATAAAAACTACACAGAAGCATTCTGTGAAACATTTTCTGTTCTGTGCATTCAACTAACAGAGTTTAACCTTACTTTTGATTGAGCAGTTCTGAAACACTCTTTCTGTAGAAAATGCAATTGGACATTCAGGGCGCTAAGAGGCCTACAGTGGAAAAGGAATATTTTCAAATAAAAACTGCACAGAAGAAATCTGTGAAACATCTTACTGTTCTGTGCATTCAACTAACAGAGTTGAACCTCAGTTTTGATTGAGCAGTTCTGAAACACTCTTTCTGTAGAAAATACAAGTGGACATTCAGGGCGCTAAGAGGACTAAAGTGGAAAAAGGAAAATGTTCACATAAAAACTACACAGAATCTATCTGTGAAACTTCTCTCTGTTCTGTGCATTCAACTATCGGAGTTGAACCTTACTTTTGATTGAGAAGTTCTGAAACACTCTTTCTGTAGAAAATGCAATTGGACCATCGGAACGCTAAGAGGCCTATAGCGGAAAAAGTAATACCTTCAAATACAAACTACACAGAAGCATTCTGTGAAACTTTTTTTGTTCTTTGCATTCGTCTAACAGAGTTGAAACTTACTTTTGATTGAGCACTTCTGAAACACCCTTTCTATAGGAAATGCAATGGTACATTCAGGGAGCTAAGAGGCCTATAGTGGAAAAAGGAATATTTTCAAATAAAAACTGCACAGAAGCAATCTGAGAAACTTCTTACTGTTCTGTTCATTCAACTAACATAGTTGAACGGTAGTTTTTATTGAGCAGTTCTGAAACACTCTTTCTGTAGAAAATGCAAGTGGACATTCAGGGCGCTGAGAGGCCTATAGTGGGAAAAGGAATATCTTCAAATAAAAACCACACAGAAACAATCTGTGAAACTTCTTACTGTTCTGTGCATTCAACTAACAGAGTTGAACCTTAGTTATTATTGAGCAGTTCTGAAACACACTTTCTGTAGAAAATGCAAGTGAACATTCCGGGCACTAGGAAGCATATAGTTGAAAAATGTACATGTTCAAATAAAAACTACAAAGAAGATATCTGTGAAACTTCTTAAATTTCTGCGCATTCAACTAACACAGTTCAACCTTACTTTTGATTGAGCAGTTCTGAAACACCATTTCTGTAGAAAATGCAAGTGGACATCCAGGGCGCTAAGAGGCCTATAGTGGAAAAAGGAATATTTTCAAATAAAAACTTCACAGAAGCAATCTGTGAAACTTCTTACGGTTCTGTTCTTTAAACTAACAGAGTTGAACCTTAATTTTGATTGAACAGTTCTGAAACACTCTTTCTGTAGAAAATACAAGTGGACATTCATGGCGCTATGAGGCCTATAGTGGAAAAGGGAATATCTTCAAACAAAAACTACAAAGAAGCAATCTGTGAAACTTCATTCTGTTCTGTGCATTCAACTAAGAGAGTTGAACCTTAGATTTGATTGTGCAGTTCTGAAACACTCTTTCTGTAGAAAATACAAGTGGACATTCAGGGCGCTAAGAGGTCTATAGTGGAAAAAGGAATAAGTTCAAATAAAAACTACACAGAAGACATCTGAATCTTCTCTCTGTTCTGTGCATTCAAGTAACAGATTTGAACCTTAGCGTTGATTGAGCAGTTCTGAAACACTCTTTCTGTACAAAATGCAAGGGGACATTCATGGCGTTAAGTGGCCCATAGTAGAAAAAGGAATATCTTCAAACAAAAACTACACAGAAGCAATCTGTGAAACTTCTTTCTGTTCTGTGCATTCAACTAACAGAGTTGAACCTTACTATTGATTGAGCAGTTCTGAAACACTCTTTCTGTAGAAAATGCAAGTGGACCTTCGGAGCGCTAAGAGGGCTATAGTGGAAAAGGAATATTTTCAAATAAAAACTGCACAGAAACAATCTGTGAAACTTCTTTCTGTTCTGTGCATTCAACTAACAGAGTTGAACCTTAGTTATTATTGAGCAGTTCTGAAACACTCTTTCTGTAGAAATTGCAAGTGAACATTCAGGGCGGTATGAGGCCTATAGCGGAAAAATGAATACGTTCAAAGAAAAGCTACACAGAAGCAATCTGTGAAACTTCTTACTGTTCTGTGCATTCAACTAAGAGAGTTGAACCATAGTTTATATTGAGCAGTAATGAGGCAGTCTTTCTGCAGAAAATGCAAGTGAACATTCAGGGCGCAAAGAGGCCTATAGTTGAAAAAGGTATATGTACAAATAAAAACTACAAAGAAGCTATCTGTGAAACTTCTTACAGTTCTGTGCATTCAACTGACAGACTTCAACCTTTCTTTTGATTGAGCAGTTCTGAAAAACCCTTTCTGTAGAAAATGCAAGTGGACATTCAGGGAACTAAGAGGCCTATGGTGGAAAAAGGAATACCTTCAAATAAAAACTACACAGAAGCAATCTGTGAAACTTCTTACGGTTCTGTTCTTTAAACTAACACAGTTGAACCTTAATTTTGATTGAACAGTTCTGAAACACTCTTTCTGTAGAAAATGCAAGTGGACATTCAGGGCGCTAAGAGGCCTATAGTGGAAAAAGGAATATGTTCAAATAAAAACTACACAGAAGATATCTGTGAAACTTCTCTCTGTTCTGTGCATTCAACTAACAGAGTTGAACCTTAGTTCTGATTGAGCAGTTCTGAAACTCTCTTTCTGTTGAAAATGCAAGTGGACATTCATGGCGCTAAGAGGGCCACAGTAGAAAAAGTAATATCTTCAAACAAAAACTACACAGAAGCAATCTGTGAAACTTCTTTCTGTTCTGTGCATTCAACTAAGAGAGTTGAACCTTACTTTTGATTGAGCAGTTCTGAAACACTCTTTCTGTAGATAATGCAAGTGGACCTTCGCAGCGCTAAGAGGCCTATAGCGCAAAAAGTAATATCTTCAAATAAAAACTACACAGAAGCATTCTGTGAAACTTCTTTCTGTTCTGTGCATTCAACTAACAGAGTTTAACATTAGTTTTGATTGAGCAGTTCTGAAACACTCTTTCTGTAGAAAATGTAATTGGACATTCCGGGCGCTAAGAGGAAAATAGTGGAAAAGGAATATTTTCAAATAAAAACTGCACAGAAGAAATCTGTGAAACTCCTTACTGTTCTGTGCATTCAACTAACAGAGTTGAACCTCAGTTTTGATTGAGCAGTTCTGAAGCACTCTTTCTGTAGAAAATACAAGTGGACATTCAGGGCGCTAAGAGGAGTATAGTGGAAAAAGGAAAAGTTCACATAAAAACTACACAGAAGCTATCTGTGAAACTACTCTCTGTTCTGTGCATTCAACTAACAGAGTTGAACCTTACTTTTGATTGAGAAGTTCCGAAACACTCTTTCTGTAGAAAATGCAAGTGGACCTTCGGAGCGCTAAGAGGCCTATAGCGGAAAAAGTAATACCTTCAAATACAAACTACACAGAAGCATTCTGTGAAACTTCTTTCTGTTCTTTGCATTCGTCTAAGAGATTTGAACCTTACTTTTGACTGAGCACTTCTGAAACACCCTTTCTATAGAAAATGCAATTGGACATTCAGGGAACTAAGAGGCCTATAGTGGAAAAAGGAGTATTTTCAAATAAAAACTGCACAGAAGCAATCTGCGAAACTTCTTACTGTTCTGTGCATTCAACTAACAGAGTTGAACGATAGTTTTATTGAGCAGTTCTGAAACACTCTTTCTGTAGAAAGTGCAAGTGTACATTCATGGCGCTAAGAGGCCTATATTGGAAAAGGGAATACCTTAAAACCAATACTACAAAGAAGCAATCTGTGAAACTTCTTTCTCTTCTGTGCATTCAACTAACAGTGTTGAACCCAAGTTTTGATTGAGCAGTTCTGAAACACTCTTTCTGTAGAAAATACAAGTGGACATTCAGGGCGCTAAGAGGCCTATAGTGGAAAATGGAATAAGATCAAATAAAAACTACACAGAAGAGATCTGTGAAACTTCTTTCCGTTCTGTGCATTCAGCTAACAGAGTTTAATCTTACTTTTGATTGAGCAGTTCTGATACACTCTTTCTGTAGAAAATGCAATTGGACAATCAGGGCGCTAAGAGGCCTATAGTGGAAAAGGAATATTTTCAAATAAAAACTGCACAGAAGAAATCTTTGAAACTTCTTACTGTTCTGTGCATTCAACTAACAGAGTTGAACCTCAGTTTTGAATGAGCAGTTCTGAAACACTCTTTCTGTAGAAAATAAAAGTGGACATTCAGGGCGCTAAGAGGAGTATAGTGGAAAAAGGAAAAAGTTCACATAAAAACTACACAGAAGCTATCTGTGAAACTTCTCTCTGTTCTGTGCATTCAACTAACGGAGTTGAACCTTACTTTTGATTGAGAAGTTCTGAAACACTCTTTCTGTAGAAAATGCAAGTGGACCTTCGGAGCGCTAAGAGGCCTATAGCGGAAAAAGTAATACCTTCAAACACAAACTACACAGAAGCATTCTGTGAAACTTCTTTCTGTTCTTTGCATTCGTCTAAGAGAGTTGAACCTTACTTTTGATTGAGCACTTCTGAAACACCCTTTCAATAGAAAATGCAATTGGACATTCAGGGAGCTAAGAGGCCTATAGTGGAAAAAGGAATATTCTCAAATAAAAACTGCACAGAAGCAATCTGTGAAACTTCTAACTGTTCTGTGCATTCAACTAATATAGTTGAACGGTAGTTTTTATTGAGCAGTTCTGAAACACTCTTTCTGTAGAAAATGCAAGTGGACCTTCCGAGCGCTAAGAGGCCTATAGTGGAAAGGGGAATATCTTCAAACAAAAACCACAAAGAAGCAATCTGTGAAACTTCTTTCTGTTCTGTGCATTCAACTAACAGAGTTGAACCTTAGTTTTGATTGAGCAGTTCTGAAACACTCTTTCTGTACAAAATACAAGTGGACATTCAGGGCGCTACGAGGCCTATAGTGGAAAAAGGAATAAGTTCAAATAAAAACTACACAGAAGATATCTGTGAAACTTCTCTCTGTTCTGTGCATTCAACTAACAGAGTTGAACCTTAGTTTTGATTGAGCAGTTCTGAAACACTCTTTCTGTAGAAAATGCAAGTGGACATTCATGGCTCTAAGAGGCCCATAGTAGAAAAAGGAATATCTTCAAACAAAAACTACACAGAAGCAATCTGTGAAACTTCTTTCTGTTCTGTGCATTCCACTAACAGAGTTGAACCTTACATTTGATTGAGCGGTTCTGAAACACTCTTTCTGTAGAAAATGCAAGTGGACCTTCGGAGCGCTAAGAGGCCTATAGCGGAAAAAGGAATATCTTCAAATAAAAACTACACAGAAGCATTCTGTGAAACTTCTTTGTGTTCTGTGCATTCAACTAACAGAGTTTAACCTTACTTTTGATTGAGCAGTTCTGAAACACTCTTTCTGTAGAAAATGCAATTGGACATTCAAGGCGCTAAGAAGAATATAGTGGAAAAGAAATATTTTCAAATAAAAAATGCACAGAAGAAATCTTTGAAACTTCTAACTGTTCTGTGCATTCAACTAATAGAGTTGAACCTCAGTTTTGATTGAGCAGTTCTGAAACACTGTTTCTGTAAAAAATACAAGTGGACTTTCAGGGCGCTAAGAAGACTATAGTGGAAAAAGGAAAAAGTTCACATAAAAACTACACAGAAGCTATCTGTGAAACTTCTCTCTGTTCTGTGCATTCAACTAACGGAGTTGAACCTTACTTTTGATTGAGAAGCCCTGAAACACTCTTTCTGTAGAAAATGCAAGTGGTCCTTCGGAGCGCTAAGAGGCCTATAGCGGAAAAAGTAATACCTTCAAATACAAACTACACAGAAGCATTCTGTGAAACATCTTTCTGTTCTTTGCATTCATCTAACAGAGTTGAACCTTACTTTTGATTGAGCACTTCTGAAACACCCTTTCTATAGAAAATGCAATTGGACATTTAGGGAGCTCAGAGGCCTATAGTGGAAAAAGGAATATTTTCAAATAAATCTGCACAGAAGCAATCTGCGAAACTTCTTACTGATCTGTGCATTCAACTAACAGAGTTGAACCTTACTTTTGATTGAGCAGTTCTGAAACACTCTTTCTGTAGAAAATGCAAGTGGACCTACGGAGCGCTAAGGGGCCTATAGCGGAAAAAGTAATATCTTCAAGTGAAAACAACACAGAAGCATTCTGTGAAACTTCTTTCTGTTCTGTGCATTCAAATAACAGAATTTAACCTTACTTTTGATTGAGCAGTTCTGAGACACTCTTTCTGTAGAAAATGCAATTGGACATTCAGGGCGCTAAGAGGCCTATAGTGGAAAAGGAGTATTTTCAAAGGAAAACAACACAGAAGCATTCTGTGAAACTTCTTACTGTTCTGTGCATACAACTAACAGAGTTTAACCTTACTTTTGATTGAGCAGTTATGAAAAACTCTTTCTGTAGAGAATGCAATTGGACATACAGGGCGCTAAGAGGCCTATAGTGGAATAGGAATATTTTCAAATAAAAACTGCGCATGAGAAATCTGTGAAACTTCTTACTGTTCTGTGCATTCAACTAACAGAGTTGAACCTCAGTTTTAATTGAGCAGTTCTGAAACACTCTTTCTGTAGAAAATACAAGAGGACATCCAGGGCGCTAAGACGACTACAGTAGAAAAACGAAAAAGTTCACATAAAAACTACACAGAAGCTCTCTGTGAAACTTCTCTCTGTTCTGTGCATTCAACCAACGGAGTTGAACCTTACTTTTGATTGGGAAGTTCTGAAACACTCTTTCTGTAGAAAATGCAAGTGGAATTTCAGAGAGCAAAGAGGCCTATAGCGGAAAAAGTAATACCTTCAAATGCAAACTACAGAGAAGCATTCTGTGAAACTTCTTTCTGTTCTTTGCATTCATCTAACAGAGTTGAAACTTACTTTTGATTGAGCACTTCTGAAACACCCTTTCTATAGAAAATGCAATTGGACATTCAGGGAGATTAGAGGCCTATAGCGGAAAAAGGAATATTTTGAAATAAAAACTGCACAGAAGCAATCTCCGAAACTTGTTACTGTTCTGTGCATTCAACTAACATAGTTGAATGGTAGTTTTTATTGAGCAGTTCTGAAACACTCTTTCTGTAGAAAATGCAAGTGGACATTCAGGGCGCTGAGAGGCCTAAAGTGGGAAAAGGAATATCTTCAAATAAAAACCACACAGAAGCAATCGGTGAAAGTTCTTACTGTTCTGTGCATTCAACTAACAGAGTTGAACCTTAGTTTTTATTGAGCAGTTCTGAAACACTCTTTCTGTAGAAAATGCAAGTGAACATTCAGGGCGCTAAGAGGCCTATAGCGGAAAAATGAATATGTTCAAATAAAAACTACACAGAAGCAATCTGTGAAACTTCTTACTGTTCTGTGCATTCAACTAACAGAGTTGAAACTTACTTTATATTGAGCAGTTATGAAACACTCTTTCTGCAGAAAATGCAAGTGAACATTCAGGGCGCTAAGAGGACTATAGTTGAAAAAGGTATATGTTCAAATAAAAACTACAAAGAAGCTATCTGTGAAACTTCTTACACTTCTGTGCATTCAACTAACAGAGTTCAACCTTACTTTTGATTGAGAAGATCTGAAACAACCTTTCTGTAGAAAATGCAAGTGGACATTCAGGGCGCTAAGAGGCCTATGGTGGAAAAAGGAATACCTTGAAACAAAACTACACAGAAGCAATCTGTGAAACTTCTTACGGTTCTGTTCCTTAGACTAACACAGTTGAACCTTAATTTTGATTGAACAGTTCTGAAACACTCTTTCTGTAGAAAATGCAAGTGGACATTCATTTCTCTAAAAGGCCTATAGTGGAAAAGGGAATATCTTCAAACAAAAACTACAAAGAAGCAATCTGTGAAACTTCTTTCTGTTCTGTGCATTCAACTAACAGAGTTGAACCTTAGTTTTGATTGAGCAGTTCTGAAACAATCTTTCTGTAGAAAATACAACTCTACATTCAGGGTGCTAAGAGGCCTAAAGTGGAAAAAGGAATAAGTTCAAATAAAAACTACACAGAAAATATCTGTGAATCTTCTCTCTGTTCTGTGCATTCAACTAACAGAGTTGAAACTTAGTTTTGATTGAGCAGTTCTGAAACACACTTTCTGTAGAAAATGCAAGTGGACATTCATGGCGTTAAGAGGCCCATAGTAGAAAAAGGAAAAACTTCAAACAAAAACTACACAGAAGCAATCTGTGAAACTTCTTTCTGTTCTGTGCATTCAACTAACAGAGTTGATCCTTACTTTTGATTGAGCAGTTCTGAAACACTCTTTCTGTAGAAAATGCAAGTGGACCTACGGAGCGCTAAGAGGCCTGTAGCGGAAAAAGTAATATCTTCAAATGAACACAACACAGAAGCAATCTGTGAAACTTCTTTGTGTTCTGTGCATTCAACTAACAGAATTTAACCTTACCTTTGATTGAGCAGTTCTGAATCACTCTTTCTGTAGAAAATGCAATTGGACATTCAGGGCGCTAAGAGGCCTACAGTGGAAAAGGAATATTTTCAAACAATAACTGCACAGAAGAAATCTGAGAAACTTCTTACTGTTCTGAGCATTCAACTAACAGAGTTGAACCTTAGTTTATATTGAGCAGTTATGAAACACTCTTTCTGCAGAAAATGCAAGTGAACATTCAGGGCGCTAAGAGGCCTATAGTTGAAAAAGGTATATGTTCAAATAAAAACTACAAAGAAGCTATCTGTGAAACTTCTTACAGTTCTGTGCATTCAACTAACAGAGTTCAACCTTACTTTTGATTGAGCAGTTCTGAAACAACATTTCTGTAGAAAATGCAAGTGGACATTCAGGGCGCTAAGAGGCCTATATTGGAAAAAGGAACACCTTCAAATAAAAACTACACAGAAGCAATCTGTGAAACTTCTTACGGTTCTGTTCCTTAAACTAACACAGTTGAACCTTAATTTTGATTGAACAGTTCTGAAACACTCTTTCTGTAGAAAATGCAAGTGGACATTCATGGCGCTAAGAGGCCTATAGTGGAAAAGGGAATATCTTCAAACAAAAACTACAAAGAAGCAATCTGTGAAACTTCCTTCTGTTCTGTGCATTTAACTAACAGAGTTGAACCTTAGTTTTGTTTGAGCAGTTCTGAAACACTCTTTCTGTAGAAAATGCAAGTGGACATTCATGGCGCTAAGAGGCCCATAGTAGAAAAAGGAATACCTTCAAACAAAAACTACAAAGAAGCAATCTGTGAAACTACTTTCTGTTCTGTGCATTTAACTAACAGAGTTGAACCTTAGTTTTGATTGAGCAGTTCTGAAACACTCTTTCTGTAGAAAATGCAAGTGGACATTAAGGGCGCTAAGAGGCCTATAGTGGAAAAGGAATAAGTTCAAATAAGAACTACACAGAAGATATCTGTGAAAGTTCTCTCTGTTCTGTGCATTCAACTAACAGAGTTCAACCTTACTTTTGATTGAGCAGTTCTGAAACACCCTTTCTGTAGAAAATGCAAGTGGACATTTAGGGCGCTAAGAGGCCTATGATGGAAAAAGGAATAACTTCAAATAAAAACTACACAGAAGGAATCTGTGAAACTTCTTATGGTTCTGTTCTTTAAACTAACACATTTGAACCTTAATTTTGATTGAACAGTTCTGAAACACTCTTTCTGTAGAAAATGCATGTGGACATTCATGGCACTAAGAGGCCTATAGTGGAAAGGGTAATATCTTCAAACAAAAACTACAAAGAAGCAATCTGTGAAACTTCTTTCTATTCTGTGCTTTCAACTAACAGAGTTGAACCTTAGTTTTGATTGAGCAATTCTGAAACACTCTTTCTGTAGAAAATACAAGTGAACATTCAGGGCGCTAAGAGGCCTGTAGTGGAAAAAGGAATAAGTTCAAATAAAAACTATACAGAAGATATCTGTGAAACTTCTCTCTGTTCTGTGCATTCAACTAACAGAGTTGAACCTTAGTTTTGATTGAGCAGTTCTGAAACACTCTTTCTGAAGAAAATGCAAGTGGACATTCATGGCGCTAAAAGGCCTATAGTGTAAAAGGGATTATCTTCAAACAAAACTACAAAGAAGCAATCTGTGAAACTTCTTTCTGTTCTGTGCATTCAACTAACAGAGTTGAACCTTAGTTTTGATTGAGCAGTTCTGAAACACTCTTTCTGTAGAAAATACAACTCTACATTCAGGGCGCTAAGAGGCCTGTAGTGGAAAAAGGAATAAGTTCAAATAAAAACTACACAGAAGATATCTGTGAAACTTCTCTCTGTTCTGTGCATTCAACTAACAGATTTCTCTCTTAGTTTTGATTGAGCAGTTCTGAAACACTCTTTCTGTAGAAAATGCAAGTGGACATTCATGGCGCTGAGAGGCCCATAGTAGAAAAAGGAATATCTTCAAACAAAAACTACACAGAAGTAATCTGTGAAACTTCTTTCTGTTCTGTGTATTCAACTAACAGAGTTGAACCTTACTTTTGATTGAGCAGTTCTGAAACACTCTTTCTGTAGAAAATGCAAGTGGACCTTCGGAGCGCTAAGAGGCCTATAGCGGAAAAACGAATATGTTCAAATAAAAACTACACAGAAGCAATCTGTGAAACTTCTTACGGTTCTGTTCTTTAAACTAACACAGTTGAACCTTAATTTTGATTGTAGAGTTCTGAAACACTCTTTCCGTACAAAATGCAAGTGGACATTCATGGCTCTAAGAGGCCTATAGTGGAAAAGGGAATATCTTCAAACAAATCTACAAAGAAGTAATCTGTGAAACATCTTACTGTTCTGTGCATTCAACTAACAGAGTTGAACCTTAGTTATTATTGGGCAGTTCTGAAACACTCTTTCTGTAGAAAATGCAAGTGAACATTCAGGGCACTAAGAGGCCTATAGCGGAAAAATGAATATGTTCAAATAAAAACTACACAGAAGCAATCTGTGAAACAACTTACAGTTCTGTGCATTCAACTAATATAGTTGAACGGTAGTTTTTATTGAGCAGTTCTGAAACATTCTTTCTGTAGAAAATGCAAGTGGATATTCTGGGCGCTGAGAGGCCTGTAGTGGGAAAAGGAAAAAGTTCACATAAAAACTACACAGAAGCTATCTGTGAAACTTCTCTCTGTTCTGTGCATTCAACTAACGGAGTTGAACCTTACTTTTGATTGAGAAGTTCTGAAACACTCTTTCTGTAGAAAATGCAAGTGGACCTTCGGAGCGCTAAGAGGCCGATAGCAGAAAAAGTAATACCTTCAAATACAAACTACACAGAAGCATTCTGTGAAACTTCTTTCTGTTCTTTGCATTCATCTAACAGAGTTGAACCTTACTTTTGATTGAGCACTTCTGAAACACCCTTTCTATTGAAAATACAATTGGACATTCAGGGAGTTAAGAGGCCTATAGTGGAAAAAGGAGTAAGTTCAAATAAAAACTACACAGAAGTTATCTGTGAAACTTCTCTCTGTTCTGCGCATTCAACTAACTGAGTTGAAACTTAGTTTTGATTGAGCAGTTCTGAAACACTCTTTCTGTAGAAAATGCAAGTGGACATTCATGGCGCTAAGAGGCCCATAGTAGAAAAAGGAATATCTTCAAACAAAAACTACACAGAAGCAATCTGTGAAACTTCTTTCTGTTCTGTGCATTCAACTAACAGATTTGAACCTTACTTTTGATTGAGCTGTTCTGAAACTCTCCTTCTGTAGAAAATGCAAGTGGACCTTCGGAGCGCTCAGAGGCCTATAGCGGAAAAAGGAATATCTTCAATTAAAAACTACACAGAAGCATTCTGTGAAACTTCTTTCTGTTCTGTGAATTCAACTAACAGAGTTTAACCTTACTTTTGATTCAGCAGTTCTGAAACACTCTTTCTGTAGAACATGCAATTGGACATTCGTTGCGCTAAGAGGCGTATAATGGAAAAGGAAAATTTTCAAATAAAAACTGCACAGAAGCAATCTGCGAAACTTCTTACTGTTCTGTGCATTCAACTAACATAGTTGAACGGTAGTTTTTATTGAGCAGTTCTGAAACACTCTTTCTGTAGAAAATGCAAGTGGACATTCAGGGCGCTGAGAGGCCTATAGTGGGAAAAGGAATATCTTCAAATAAAAACCACACAGAAGCAATCTGTGAAACTTCTTACTGTTCTGTGCATTCAACTAACAGAGTTGAACCTTAGTTTATATTGAGCAGTTATGAAACCCTTTTTCTGCAGAAAATGCAAGTGAACATTCAGGGCGTAAGAGGCTTATAGTTGAAAAAGGTATATGTTCAAATAAAAACTACAAAGAAGATATCTGTGAAACTTCTTACAGTTCTGTGCATTCAACCAACAGAGTTCAACCTTACTTTTGATTGAGCAGTTCTGAAACACCCTTTCTGTATAAAAATGCAAGTGGATATTCAGGGCGCTAAGAGGCCTATGGTGGAAAAAGGAACACCTTCAAATAAAAACTACACAGAAGCAATCTGTGAAACTTCTTACGGTTCTGTTCTTTAAACTAACACAGTTGAACCTTAATTTTGATTGAACAGTTCTGAAACACTCTTTCTGTAGAAAATGCAAGTGGACATTCATGGCGCTAAGAGGCCTATAGTGGAAAAGGGAATATCTTCAAACAAAAACTACAAAGAAGCAATCTGTGAAACTTCATTCTGTTCTGTGCATTCAACTAACAGAGTTGAACCTTACTTTTGATTGAGCGGTTCTGAAACTCTCTTTCTGTAGAAAATGCAAGTGGACATTCAGGGCGCTAAGAGGCCTATAGTGGAAAAAGGAATAAGTTCAAATAAAAACTACACAGAAGATATCTGTGAAACTTCTCCCTCTTCTGTGCATTCAACTAACATAGTTGAAACTTAGTTTTGATTGAGCAGTTCTGAAACACTCTTTCTGTAGTAAATGCAAGTGGACATTCATGGCGCTAAGAGGCCCATAGTAGAAAAAGGAATATCTTCAAACAAAAACTACACAGAAGCAATCTGTGAAACTTCTTTCTGTTCTGTGCATTCAACTAACAGAGTTGAACCTTACTTTTGATTGAGCAGTTCTGAAACACTCTTTCTGTAGAAAATGCAAGTGGACCTTCGGAGCGCTAAGAGGCCTACAGCGGAAAAAGGAATATCTTCAAATAAAAACTACGCAGAAGCATTCTGTGAAACTTCTTTCTGTTGTGTGCATTCAACTAACAGAGTTGAACCTTACTTTTGATTGAGCAGTTCTGAAACACACTTTCTGTAGAAAATGCAAGTGGACCTTCGGAGCGCTAAGAGGCCTACAGCGGAAAAAGGAATATCTTCAAATAAAAATTACACAGAAGCATTCTGTGAAACTTCTTTCTGTTGTGTGCATTCAACTAACAGAGTTTAACCTTTCTTTTGATTGAGCAGTTCTGAAACACTCTTCCTGTAGAAAATGCAATTGGACATTCAGGGCACTAAGAGGACTATATTGGAAAAAGGAATAAGTTCACAAAAAACTACACAGAAGCTATCTGTGAAACTACTCTCTGTTCTGTGCATTCAAGTAACGGAGTTGAACCTTACTTTTCATTGAGAAGTTCTGAAACACTCTTTCTGTAGAAAATGCAAGTGGACCTTCGGAGCGCTAAGAGGCCTATAGCGTAAAAAGTGATACCTTCAAATACAAACTACACAGAAGCATTCTGTGAAATTTCTTTCTGTTCTTTGCATTCATCTAACAGAGTTGCACCTTACTTTTGATTGAGCACTTCTGAAACACCCTTTCTATAGAAAATTCAATTGGACATTCAGGGAGC
>NW_022096541.1:0-48208 GCF_006542625.1 Nomascus leucogenys | reverse complement strand
CACTCAATCAACAGAAAGGTTTTACTCTCTGAGTGGAATGAACACATCACAAAGCAGTTTCTAAGAAAGCTTCTTTCTTGTTTTTATCTGAAGACATTTCTGTTTCCACACAGGCCTCAATTATAAACAATACCTTCACTGTGTTTATAAAAACAGTGTTTCCAAGCTGCTCAATCAAAAAAAGCTTTAACTCTGTGAGATTAATGCACACATCACAAAACAGTTCCTCAGAAAACTTCTTTCTAGTTTTAAACTGAAGATATTTCCTTTCTCATCATATGCCTCAATGTGCTCCCAAAAATCCCTTCTCAGATTCTACAAAAATAGTGTTTTCAAACTGTTCAATCAAAAGAAAGATTTAAGTCTGTGAGATTAATGCACATAACACAAAACAGTTTATCAAAAAGCTTCTTTCTAGTGTTTATCTGAAGATATTTCCTTTTTCATAGTAGGCCTCAATGCACTCCCAAAAATCCTTTCACAGATTCTACAAAAACAGTGTTTCCAAACTGCCTAATCAAAAGAAAGCTTTAACTCTGTAAGTTGACTGCACACATCACAAAGCAGTTTCCCAGAAAGCTTCTTTTAAGTGTTTATCAGACAGTATTTACTTTTTCACCATAGGCCTCAATGTACTCCAAATATCACCTTTCAGATTATACAAAAACAGTGTTTCCAAACTGCTCCATCAAAAGAAAGGTTTACCTCTGTGAGATGAATGCACACATCACAAAGCAGTTTCTCAGAACGCTTCTTTCTAGTTTTTATCTGAAGATATTTCCTTGTTCATCATAGTCCTCAAGGTGCTCCAAAATATCCCTTTGCAGATTTTACAAAAACAGTGTTTCCAAACTCCTCAATCAAAAGAAAGATTTAAATTTTGAAATGAATGCAGTCATCACAATGTCTCTGAAAACTTCTTTCAATTTTTTATCTGAAGATTTTTCCTTTTCACCATAGACCTCAATGTGCTCCCAAATATCCTTTCACAGTTTCTACAAAAACATTGTTTTCAAAGTGGTCAATCAAAAGAAATCTTTGACGCTGTGAGATAAATGAATATATCATGAAGCAGTTTCTCAGAATGCTTCTTTCTAGTTTTTATCTGAAGATAGTTCCTTTTTCACCATGGGCCTGAATGTGCTCCCTAAGTTCTCCTCTCAGATTTTACAAAAAACAGTGTTTGAATGGGGCCAGCCCTCCAACTTGTGGGTGTTTCTTGTCAGGTGGAATGAGAAACTCAGAAAAGAAGTAAGACAAAGAGACAAAGTATAGAGAAAGAACAGTGGGGCCCAGGGGCTTGGAACTCAGCATATGGAGAATCTGCACTGTCACTGGTCCCTGTGTTCCCTTGGGTATTATTGATCAGTATTTCTACTATCTCAGTGAGGTGAATGTGGAAGGACTATAGGTTCACATTGGATAGAGGGTCAACAGGAAATATTGTGCAAAGGTCTCTGTGTCATAAATAAACTTAAGGAAATGTGCTGTGCCTTGATGTGCACATAGGCCCAGATTTATGTTTGACTCTACACAAACACCTTGTTTCATTAAAGAGCAGTGTCACCTCCAGGCATAAGGCATGTTTCTCCTATCTCAGTAAAGAGAATGTACAACAGGGTTTTACACCAAGACATTCCATTCCGAGGGACGAGCAGGAGAGAGATGGCTTCCTCTTATCCAACTGCAAAAGGCCTTCCTCTTTCACTAATCCTCCTAAGCACAGACACTTTATGGGTGTCCAGCTGGGGGGCGGTCATGTCTTTCCCTTTCCATGAGGCCATATCTCAGCTATCACATGGGGAGAAACCTGGACAATACATGATTTCCTAGGAAGAGGTCTCTGCAGCCTTCTGCAGTGTATTATGTCCCTGCATACTCGAGATTAGAGAATGGTCATGATTTTTACGAATGTACTACCTTCAAACACATTTTTAACAAAGCAAATCCTGCACAGGCCATAAATCCATTAAACCTTGAGTCAACACAGCACATGTGTCCTGGGGCACAGGGTTTGGCTAAGGTTACAGATTAACAGCATCTCAAGGCAGAAAGAATTTCTCTTAGTACAGAACAAAATGGAGTTTCTGATATCTACTTCTTTCTACAACAGACCAGTAACAATCGGATCTCTCTTTCTTTACCCCACATTTCCCCCTTTTTTTTTGACAAAATCACCATCATCATCATGGCCCCATTCTCTATGGTCGCTGTCTCTTCGGAGCTGCTGGGTACACCTGCAGACTAACAACAGACACACAGACACACAAGGATTATATGAAATTTACAATAGCAGAACTTCCTATGGTCTTAACCCAAGTGACAGGTTTAAGATTTGCGAGGCCATCAGCAACTCCTGCAATTGCCTCAGTTCCTGCTACTAAATTTAAATGGTAATTTGAGACTTTGAAAATTTGTTCTTTTTATTTGGAAAGTCTAAAGTTAGATTATTTTTCTCTCCCTGTAGATGGTGGTCTAACCATGTCCCAGTGATGTCAGACTCATCATAAACTCAGGGCGTAATACAAAAATCTGACATATTCCAGTCACACTGTAACTGAAAACGACATTCCAAGTTCAAAGCCTATCTCCCATCCACATGACAGTTTGTCTAAGATCATTTAATTTGATTTGCCAATTTTTGATCCAATACCAGATTGTGAATTCCAGAATCTTATAGAATTTTTTTGCCAATTAACAAAGTTTACCATCTGAACAGAAGAGTGTAATGCAACTCCTGCCACAGCGGCCATAGCTGTGACTGCAATGAATCTGATAATCACTGCAATTAAAGTAAAAATGAATCTTTTGGATCTATTTGGAATGCCTTTTAATACTTCAGTCAAAATATGGACACACAGCGAGGCCTCCTACAGTTAGTCCATGGACACAGGGATCCACATGCCTTCTCTTGCTCTCACTAGCATAATACAGTGCTGCCAATTAAAAGTTGAATCAATGCAAGTAAACAATCCGCAATTTTCACAGGTTATAGTTTGGGAGTCTGGTTAATAACTATATTTCCTACAAGTAGCATATAAGGGGGCTTTGCACAACTGCAAAGGGATTGTTAGACTGCAATTTAGGTTGATAGTATAAAATGGCTTACAATCTCTTGTTTCTATAGCTTGATTTCCAGACTAAATTCTAATGTAGTATGATTCCATAGTAAGCCTCCGTAATTCTGGATGTTTAGGACCAGAAACAGGACTTATTATTTTTTATCTTGGAGTAGAGATTCCTTTTTCTCCCATTCCCAATGTTAGAAAGACTAAATTTTTGTGCTTATGTTTGTCTAAACTTTCTCTTAAGTCACTATAAACAGCTGGACTCACTTGTGCACTGGGACACTATTGAGTTTGTCCTGTGCAATTGTGGCAGAATTGACTTCAAGGTACCCAATCTATAATAGTTCTGAATTCATTGTTTTGCAATATCACTGCACTATTGACCACACATTCTTCCTAAACTAAAATTTCTGTTCCTTTTGATCCTTTGGGAATTTCCTTGGGGCAAGGTTTCCCTTTAGGCTTAAATTTATTGATCTTTGATAAGAAAAGTCCTATAAATAGTTTACCTGTGTCCTGAGTGACATTCTACTTACCATGTGATAAGTAAATCTACTGGGTACTGACAGTAGGTACTTCTACCACCAATTTTGGATTGCAGGCATTAAACATCTTGGTGCTTTCCCTAGGCAAAGAGGAATATAACCATACCCAGTGGAAATATTTATCATTACTTCTTCCTCAGGTTTGGCAAGGCAATGATCATCTGTGGTGTCAGGTACCCATGCACTATTATTCACATATACTTCAATAGTTTTATCTATGTGACTGCCAGAATTAAGGGCGGGAAAGTCACATAGACCCAGTAGGTATAATTAGCTGCCACTTTTCCTGCAGGCATGTGGAGACTTACAGCTGTTGATACAATCATCAAAATTGCAAACAGCATATTACTGAAGTTTGTGTCACCTGTGTGTTCTCTAGGCTTTTTTTTTAGCTAACTGTGTCAGCTTCTTTAATTGTGCCCAAGTCAGTGGCTCTGCTTTCTTGTCAGATGTCAACTTCATCTGTTCTTCTGACATCACCATTTTGTGATGTCAGAAGATCACAAGATATGATGTGACAGCATCATATCTTGTGAGTCAATGGTGCTCGATTGCAGTGTTTCCATCTCTGTGGAGGTACTTTTCTTTGCATCTCCAATGGGCTCATTGTAGAACGTTAAATATCTAGTGGTTATCCAAAGAGGAAGCTGATTTTCTCCTGGTGAAACACAAGCAAAACCTCCCCCCACATTACCACCTTCCTTATTTCTCATGTCTTATTTTTGTTTTCTTGCCACCAAATCAGTTTTCCTTCATGTGAGATGTTCTTTTTACCAGTGAGATGTTCTTCTGCAGAGGTAGTAGTCTGATTTCTATAAATGTTTAAAAATTTAAAGTATAGAGTGCTAGATTAACTTGCATCTGAGGAGTGGTACACTCCTCTTACTCTCTCCAACTTCTTTTTGTTTAACTAATTGAGGTTTGAGTGTTTTGTTAGTTCTTTCAACTATGGCCTGTCCTTGGGAATTATAGGGAATTACTGTTGTATGTGTAATTTTCCACCGATTTAAGAATTTTTGTAAAGCTTTACTACAGTATCCTGGTATGTTGTCAGTTTTAATTTTTTCTGGAACTCCCAAGACAGCAAAGCAAGATAATAAATGTTTTTTAGCATGGGAAGTACTTTCACCTGTCTGGCATGTTGCCCATATGAAATGTGAATAAGTATCCACTGTTACATGGACATATGATAATCTTCCAAATGAAGGTACATGCATGACATCCATTTGCCATAATGCATTAGGACATAGACTTCTGGGATTAACTCCTGCCTCTTGAGTGGGCAGGCGTAGGACTTGACACTGGGTACAATGTTGTACAATATTTTTGGCCTGTTTCCATGTGACGTCATATTTGTTTTTGAATCCTGCTACATTTACACGAGTCAAAGCATGAAGTTCTTGTGCTTTTATGAATGTAGATGATATCAGTAAGTCAGCTTGTTCATTTGCTTCAGTTAAAGACCTTAGTAAATTAGTGTGTGCTCGAATATGAGTAATATAAAATGGGAAATTTCTTTTTCTCACAGTTTGTTGTAATAACTTGAACAGCTGGTTTAACTGACCATCCATGCTATATTTAATTAGAGCTGTCTCAACTTCCCTTGTAGCCTGTACTACATAGGCAGAATCTGATACAATATTAATAGGTTGATTAAAATCTTGTAACACTGTAATGACTGCAACCAATTCTGCTCTTTGAGCTGATTGATATTGAGTTTTGATGACTTGCTCTTTTGGCCCTGTGTGAGCTGCTTTTCCATTACTGGAACCACCAGTAAGCACAGTCAGCATACTTTCTAAAGGTTTATTTCTGGTAATTTTAGGTAAAATCCAAGTAGTTACTTATAAAAACTGGAAGATTTTTGTTTTGGGGTAATGATTATCAATAATTCCCACAAAATTAGCAAGACCAGTCTGCCATGCACCAGAATTGATAAAGGCTTGTCTAACTTGTTCCTTGTTTAAAGGAACAACTATTGTGTCTGGGTCATTTCCACACAATTTTATTATTAGTAATCTTGCCTGACCAATTAATGTAGCTATTTGATCCAAATACAACGTAAAAGTCTTACTTGTACTGTGAGGAAGGAATGACCACTCCACAAGATCAGTATTTTGAACAATGATGCCTGTTGGAGAACGTGCAGTAGCAAAAAACAAATGTTGGATTGGGGCTAAGGGATCTATTCTATTTACTTGTGCTGAAATTTTTCTTCCACTAATTTAATTTCTGTTGCTGCCTCTGGGGTTAATATTCTTTTACTATTTAAGTCTGAGTCTCCTCTTAAGATAGAGAACAAATTTGACATGGCATAAGTAGGGATGCCTAGAGTTGGCCGAATCCAATTAATATCTCCTAGCAATTTTTGAAAGTCATTTAATGTTTTTAATGTGTCTTTTCTTACTTCTATTTTTTGTGGCTTAATTTTTCTGTTTTCTACCTGCATCCCTAAATAAGGGGAAGGAGTAGAGGTTTGAATCTTATCAGATGCTATTGTCCTGCATTGACAACCTCTGCTTGCAGAAATGTGTAACAGTCAATTAATGTGTCTCTTGTTTCTGCAGAACACAAAATATCGTCAACATAATGAATGATATAACAGTCTGAAAACTTGTCTCTAACTGGTTGAAGAGCTTGCCCTACGAAAGTCTGACAAATAGTTGGACTATTAGGCATTCCCTTAGGTAACACTTTCCACTGATAACTGGCAGCTCATTCCTTATTATTTATGGCCGGTAGAGTAAAGGCAAATTTTTCAAGATCTTGCTCTGCCAGAGGCATGGTTAAAAAGCAATCCTTCAGATTAATTATAATTAAAGATTGGTGTTTTGGAATCATAGCCAGAGAGGGCAACCTGGGTTGGAAAGGCCCCATGAGTTGAATTACAGCATTTACGGCCCTTAAGTCAGTGAACATACACCATCTGCCAGATTTTTTCTGAATTACAAACACAGAAGAATTCCAAGGTGAGAATGAAGGCTCAATATGTCCCTTTTCTAATTGTTCCTTTGTTAATAAATGTAAAGTCTCCAGTTTTTATTTTAGTAGCAGCCACTGATTTACCCATACCGGTTTTTCTGTTTTCCAAGTTAATGGAATGAGTTTAGGAGGCCATACAGTGGCCACCCCTTAAAAGGATACCCTATTCCTTTTTTTTCTTGATTTCCCCCAACCTCAATTGCGATTTTATTGCCATTTGTATTCTTTCCTAGTCCCTTTCTTGGTACATATCCCGTTTTAGTCATGATTTTTTGACTCGTGGGGCTGTATAATGGAGCGGGCATAGTAATTTCTGCACCCCATTGTTGTAATAAATCCTGACCCCACAGATTAACAGGAATTGAAGTAATCATTGGCTGAATAGTACTTTATTGATTATCTGGCCCTAAACAATGTAAAATCATAGTACTTTGATACACTTCTGAGGTATGCCTATTCCGACAATTCCTGTAACACCCTTTTGTTTAGGACAATTTTTTGGCCACTGATTTAAAGCAATGATGGAAACAACTGTTCCAGTTGTCTGGAAGGGTTGAAAACCCTTCAAACTGTTTTCCTTGAATAAAGGCCTTACACGCAGATCTGCTCTCTGAGACCTGACTTGCCCAATATGAAGCATTTCCTGACGGATTATTGCTTCCAAACCCTCCTGTTCTCTTTATCTCACTGTTTCCAACGTTAATATAAGGCAGGCGTGATAATTGAGCAATTCTGTCTCTGGACTGGCACTCCAAGGAATTGAGGAGCAAATAACCAATTGAATTTCGCATTTGTAGTCTGAATCAACCACACCAGTATGAATTTCAACTCCCTTTAGATTTAGACTCAATCTTCCTAAGATGAGTGCTACAGACCCCTCAGGCAGTGGGCTGTATACCCATGTAAGGATTTTTTGTGGGGGCTCCCATAGAAACAGAGAGACTACTTATATAGCACATATATCTACTGCTGCACTGCCACTTGTGTCAGGGGACTATTGTTGTATTGTGGTAACTGGCCCGTTCCCAGAGGCACTTGTGAAAGCAAGCGGTGGGGTTGTTGTCCCTGAAAACCCTGAGGAACAAAGGGCTGAATCGGGAATGTCCCAGTTTGTTGTGGGGCCTGAGGCTGGCCCGTCTTCCCATTTCCTGAAAATGATGCCCATTTTTATCAAATTTAGAACAACATTGATTAGCCCAATGTTTTCCTTTTTTACATCTTGGATATAGGCCAGGTGGCTCTTTATTTGTTGTTGTAGTGGCTTGAGTTGTTATATTTTGTTCATTCAAGACTGGGCAATTCTTTTTTAGATGACCAATTTGATGACAATTATAACGTTTTCCTCCAAATGTTCTAACTTGTCCTGCTAAAGCAACGCCTGCTATTGCTTGAGCCATAAGAATAGCTTTATGCATAGCTCCTCCAAGCCCATCACAGGATTTTACATACTCTGAAATTTCATCTGGTCCTGCTGTCACATTTCTTTCAATGGTTTAATGGCTGACTGACACTCAAGATTGGCATTTTCATACACCATCAACTCCACTATAACCTTACGGGCATTCTCATCAGTAATTGACTTTTGAACAGCATCTTGGAATCTTGCCACAAAATCAGGGCAAGGCTCATTAAAGCCTTGTCTTATGGTATTGAATGAGGGACAGGCAGTGCTTGGGTCTTGGATTTTTTCCCACACCCTAAGGCAGATAGCTCTAACTTGCTCAATGGCCTTATTTTGCATTATTGCTTGTTGATGAATAATGCTCCAATTTTGACCTGTTCCTAATAGTTGATCTGCACCTATGTTAACTGCAGGATTAACAGCCCTATTTTTTCGGACCTGTTCTTGTGCCTCATCAATCCACCAAGTCTTAAGTTGTGAAAATTGAGAGGGTGAGAGTGATGATTTCGCCAAAATCTCCCAATCATAAGGAACGAGTCTATGTCCATGAACAATGGAATCTAATAATGTTCTCATATAAGGGGAGTTGGGTCCATACTCTTTTACTCCCTCTTTCATATCTTTTAGCATTTTCATAGAAAAGGACTCATATCTGGCCTCAGTTAGTGGAGGCGCTCCCTCTTGAGCCCCTTCTCCAGGTGGCACCGGATCTAATATTACTGGAAACAGCCACACCTCAATAGCTCCTTGTTTTCTTGCCTTATCAATAATTTTATGTAATGCACTACACTGTCCACTAGGTGGTGGTGTAGGATTAAGTCTCATAGTGGGCGGCTGAGGATATGGCGCCGTGTCCTGTGGTGCTGGAAATATTCCTGGCTGTCCATACTCATAATCTGGGGCCAGCCGATAATGAAGTTCGGCTGGCGGCTGGTATTGATAGGCTACCAGATGTTTGGTCTTATTTTCTACTGGCTGATATTGTGGATACTGTATCTGGATTGGCATCGCTGTGACAGAGACTCTATCTTTTTCTATTTGATATTCTCTTGGGGTTTGTGTTTGTCTAACCTGCATTTGAGGTTGTAATGTTACAGGCATCTGAACCACTGGAAGAGGAGTTGACCATCGTGGTTTAGATTCTGATCATCCCACTAATTCTGGACCTTTTTCTTCTAATTTTAATGTTTCAGGATATATTACCTCCTGTAATTGATTGTACTAAGCATTTTGTGTTGACCGAGCCATTACAGATTCTGCTACATATTTACAAAGTGAACTCTCCATTACTTTCTCAGATTCTGTCCCTGCCTTTTCTTCACAATCTATTACACAGCTTTCAGGGGCATCAGAAACTGAAAAGCTGTCTTCTCTTCTTTGAAAATATTCTAAAGCTGCTTTAATAATGGCCCAATCATTCCATACTGTAAGTGGGATGCTTTACCCTCCCTGCTTGCTTAAATTATTTGCCAATATTTTCCCAATCTTTTAGATCTAAAGTTCCCTGTTCTGGAAACCATGGGCAGAATTGTTCTATTGTTTGACATAGAGTGATTAGATTTCTGCAGAGACTCTAACTCCCCCTCTTCACAGAAGAATTTTAATAAAGCTGAGATAAGAGGCATATTTACTTTCAATTTTTCCCATTCTTACCCTGGATTCCTCCCAGTGCACAAGCTTACTGCAATGCTGACAGTGGATGTACTCAGGAGTCTCCTCAATGACCATGCTCTAGTGTATCTTCACCCTAGAGAAAAACACCCATGTTGGGAACCAGATGAAGGGGGCCAGCCCCTTGACACCTGTGGGTGTTTCTCATCAAGTGGGAGGAGAAACTGAGAAAAGAAGTAAGACACAGAGACAAAGTATAGAGAAAGAACAGTGGGACCAGTGGACTGGCACTTAGCATATGGAGGACCCATGCCAGCACTGGTCTCTGAGTTCCCTCAGTATTTATTGAACACTATCCCTACTATCTTGGTGAGGGGGATGTGGCAGGACTATAGTGGAGAAAGGGTCAGCAGGAAAACATGTGAGCAAAGGTCTCTGTGTCTTAAATAAATTTAAGGAAAGTTTCTGTGCTTTGATGTGCACGTAGGCCAGATTAATGTTTGACTCTACACAAACATCTTGGTGCATTAAAGAGCAGTATTGCCACCAGCATGTCTCACCACCAGCCATAAGGTGGTTTTCTCCTATCTCAGTAAATAGAACGTAGGATTGGGTTTTACACTGAGACATTCCATTCTGACGGACGAGCAGGAGACAAATGCCTTCTGCTTATCCCAGCTGTAAAGAGGCCTTCCTCTTTCACTAATCCTCCTCAGCACAGACCATTTATGGGTGTCAGGCTTGGGGACAGTAAGGTCTTTCCATTCCCATGAGGCCATATCTCAGCCTATCACATGGGGAGAAAACTCAGACAATACATGGCTTTCCAAGGGAGAGGTCCCTGTGTCTTTTCACAGTGTATTGTGTCCCTGGGTACAGGAGATGAGATAATGACAATGACTTTTAACAAACACACTGCCTTCAAACACATTTTTAACAAAGCTCATCCTGCACAACCTTAAATCCATTAAACATTGAGTCAAAACAGCACATGTCTCTATGGGCACAGGGTTTGGGCTAGAGTTAGAGATTAACAGCATCTCAAGGCAGAAGAATTTCTCTTAGTGCAGAACAAAATGGAGTATGTTACATCTACTTCATTCTACATAGACACAGTAACAGTCTGATCTCTCTTTTTCCCCCCAAAAGTGTTTCCAAACTGCTCAATCAAAAGAAAGGTTTATCTCTGTGAGATGAATGCACACATCACAAAGCAGTATGTCAGAAAACTTCTTTCTAGTTTTCATCTGAATATACTTCCTTTTTCACCATAGGCCTCAAGGCACTCCCAAATATCCTTTCACAGATTCTACAAAAACAGAGTTTACAAAATGCTCAATCAAAAGAAAGCTTTAACTCTGTGAGGTGAATGCACACATAACAAAGAAATTTCTCAGAAAGCTTCTTTCTAGTTTTGATTTGAAGATATTTCCTTTTTCACTATAGGCCTCAATGCACTCCCTAATATCTCTTTGAAGATTCTACAAAAACAGTGTTTCCAAACTGCTCAATCAAAAGGAAGGCTCACTCTGTCAGATGAATGTGCACATCACAAAGCAGTCTGTCAGAAAGCTTCTTTGCAGTTTTTCTCTGAAGATATTGATGTACGCAAAAATCCCAAAGCTGTGTCTCAGAAAACTTCTTTCTACTTTTTATCTGAAGATATTTCCTTTTTTACCATAGGCTTCAATGCACTCCCAAATATCCCTCTGCAGCTTCAAGAAAAACTGTGTTTCCAAACTGCTAAACCCAGCAAACGTTTAATTCTGTGAGATAAATGCACACATCACTAAGCAGTTCCTCAGAAAGCATCTTCCTAGTTTTTATCTGAAGACCATTTCCTTTTTCAGCATAGGCCCAATGCACTCCAAAATATCCTTTTGTAGAATCTACAAGAACAGTGTTTCCAAACTGCTCAATCAAAAGAAAGGTTTAACTCTGTGAGAAGAGAAGAATGAATACATCACAAAGTGGTTTCTCAGAAAGCTTCTTTCTAGTTTTTATCTGAAGTTATTTCCTTTATCACTGTAAGCCTGAATGCACTCCAAATTATCCTTTTGCAGATTCTACATAAACAGTGTTTCCAAGCTGCTCAATGAAAAGTAAGATTTAACTCAGTGAGTTGAATGCACACATCACAAAGCAGTTTCTCAGAAGGTTTTTTGTAGTTTTTCTCTGAACATATTTCCTTTTTCACCATAGGCCTAAATGCACTCTGAAAATATGCCTTCGCAGATTCTGCAAAAACAGTGTTTCCAAACAGCTCAATCAAAATAATTATTTAACTCCATGTGATGAATTCACATATCAGAAAGCAGTTTCTCAGAAAGCTTCCTTCTAATTTTTCTCTGAAGATATTTCCTTTTTCACCATAGGCCTCAATGCACTCCCAAATATCCTTTTGCAGATTCTACAAAAACAGTGTTTCTAAACTGCTCAATCAAAAGAAACTTTTAACTCTGTGAGACAAATGAACACATCATAAAGAAGTTTCTCAGACTGCTTCTCTTCTTTCTAATTTTTCTCTGAACTTATTTACAGTTTCACCATAGGTCTCAATGTGCTCCCAAATATCCCTTTGCAGATTCTACAAAAACAGTGTTGCCAAACTGCTCAATCCAAAGAAACCTTAACTCTGTGAGTTCAATGCATACATCACAAAGCAGCTTCCCAGAAAGCTTCTTTCTAAGTCTTTCCTGCAGTTATTTACTTTTTCACCATAGGTCTCAAAGTGCTTCCAAATATCCTTTCACGGATTCTACAAAAACAGTGTTTCCAAGCTGCTCAATCAAAAGAAGGGTTTAAATATATGAGTTGAATGCACACATCACAAAGCAGTTTCTCAAAAATCTTCTTGCTAGTTTTTATCTGAAGTTATTTCCTTTTACACCAAAGGCCTCACTGTGCTCCCATTTATCCCTTCTCAGATTCTACAAAAGTAGTTTTTGAAACTGTTGAATCAAAAGAAAGTTTAACTCTCTGAGATGAATGCACAAATCACAAAGCAGTTTCTAAGAAAGTTTCCTTCTTGTTTTTGTCTGAAGATATTTCCTTTTTCACCATAGACCTCAATGAGCCCCCACGTATCCTTTTGCAGAATCTACAAAAACAGTGTTTCCAAACTGCTCAATCAAATGAATGATTTATTTCTATGACATCAATGTAGACATCAAAAATCAGCTTCTCAGAAAGCTTCTGTATAGTTTTTATCTGAAGATATTTCCTTTTTCACTGTACATCTCAATGCACTCCCAAATATCACTTCGTATAATCTACAAAAACAGTGTTTCCAAACTGTTCAATCAAAAGAAAGGTTTAACTTTGTGATATGAATGCACACATCCCAAAGCAGTTTCTCAGAACGCTTCTTTCTAAGTTGATCTGAAGATGGGTCTTTTTTCATCCTAGGTTTCAATGCGCTTTGAAGTATCCATTCACAGATTCTACAAAAAAAGTATTTGAAACTGCTCAATCAAAAGAAAGGTTTAACTCTGTGAGATGAATGCACACATAACAAAGAAGTTTCTCAGAAAGATTCTTTCTACTTTTTATCTGAAGATATTTCTTTTTTTACCATAGGCCTCAATGTGTTCCTGAATATCTTTTCACAGATTCTACAAAAACAGTGTTTGAAACTGCTGAATCAAAACAAAGGTTTAACTCTGTGAGATGAATGCACTCATCACAAAGTAGTTTCTCAGAAAGCTTCTTTTGAGTTTTTATCTAAAGATATTTCCTTGTTCACCATTGGATTCAATGAGCTCTGAATTATCCCTTCACAGACTCTACAAAAACAGTGTTTCCAAAATGCTCAACCAACAGAAAGTTGTAACTCTGTGAGATGAATGCACACATCACAAAGAAGTTTCTCAGAAGGTTCTTTCTAGTTTTTCTCTGAAGTTATTTCCTTTTTCACCATAGGTCTCAATGCACTCCCAAATATCCCTTCGGAGATTCAACAAAAACACTCTTTTCAAACTGCTGAATTAAAGGAAAAGCTTACGTATGTGAGATGAATGCACACGTCACAAAGCAGTTTCTCAGAAAGCTTCTTTATTGTTTTTTTCTGAAGATATTTCCTTTTTCACCATGGGCCTTAATTCACACCAAAATATCCCTTCACAGATACTTCCACAACACTGTTTACAAACTGCTTAATCAAAGGACAGTTTAGAGACTGTGAGGTGCATGGACACTTTACAAAGTGGTTCCTCAGAAAATTTCCTTCTCGATTTTTTCTGAAGATATTTCATGTTTTAGCACAGGACTCAATGTTCTCCAAATATCCCTTCACAGATTCTACACCAAGAATGTTTCCAAACTGCTCAATCAAAAAAAGGTTTAACTCTGTGAGATGAATGCACACATCATACAGCTGTTTCTTAGAAGCCTTCTTTCTAGCTTTTATCTGAATATTACAAAGTGGTTCCTCAGAAAATTTCCTTCTCGATTTTTTCTGAAGATATTTCATGTTTTAGCACAGGACTCAATGTTCTCCAAATATCCCTTCACAGATTCTACAAAAACAATGTTTCTAAACTACTCAATCAAAAGAAAGGTTTAACTCTGTTACAAGAATGCACACATGACAAAGTAGTTTCTCAGAAAGCTTCTTTCCAGTTGTTATATGAAGATATTTCCTTTTTTCCTGTAGGCCTCAATGAGCTCCAAAATATCCCTTCACTGATTCTACAAAAACAGTGTTTCCAAACTGCCCCATCAAAAGAAAGTTTTAACTCTTTGAGATGAATGCACACATCACGAAGCAGTGAAGTAGTGTGTCAGAAATCTTCTAAGTTTTATCTGAAGATATTTCCTTTTTCACGGTAGGCCTCAGTGTGCTCCCAAATATCCCTTCATAGATTCTACAAAAATAGTCTTTCCAAGCTGCTCAATCAAAGGAAAGCTTTAACTGTGTGAGATGAATGCACACATCAAAAAGCAGTGTCTCAAAAAAGGGTCTTTCTAGTTTTTATATGAAGATATTTCCCTTTTCCCCACAGGACTCAATGTGCTCTGAAATATCAACTCACAGACTCTACAAAAACAGTGTTTCCAAACTGCTCAATCAAAAGAAAGTTAGAGTTCACAGAGATGAATGCATAGATTACAATGCAGTTTCTCAGAAAGCATCTCTTTAGTTTTAATCTGAAGACATTCCTTTTTTCTCCATACGCCTCAATGTACTCCCAAATATCCCTTTACAGATTCTACAAAAACAGTGTTTCCAAACTGCTCAATCAAAAGGAAGTTTTAACTCTTTGAGATGAATGCACACATCACAAAGCAGTGTGTCAGAAATCTTCTTTCTAAGTTTTATCTGAAGATATTTCCTTTTTCAACATAGGCCTCAATGTGCTCCCAAATATCCCTTCACAGATTCTACAAAAATAGTCTTTCCAAGCTGCTCAATCAAAGGAAAGTTTTAACTGTGTGAGATGAATGCAACTATCAGGAAGCAGTGTCTCAAAAAGAGTCTTTCTAGTTTTTATATGAAAATATTTCCCTTTCTCCATAGGACTCAATGTGCTCCAAAATATCCCCTTGCAGATTCTACAAAAACAGTGTTTCCAAACTGCTCAATCAACAGAAAATTATAGTTTTTAGAGATGAATGCATACATTACAATGCAGTTTCTCAGAAAGCTTCTTTTGAGTTATAATCTGAAGACACTCCCCTTTTCTCCATATGCCTCAATGTGCTCCCAAATATCCCTTCACAGATTATACAAAAACAGTGTTTCCAAACTGCTCAATCAAAAGAAAGCTTTAACTCTTTGAGATGAATGCACACATCCCAAAGCAGTTTCTCAGAAAGCTTCTTTCTAGTTTTTATCTGAAATTATTTCTTTTTCCCCATAAGCTTGAATGCACTTCCAAATATCCCTTCACAGATTTTACAAAAACAGTTTTTCCAAACTGCTCAATCAAAACAAAGGTTTAACTCTGTGAGATGAATGGACACATCATAATCCAGTTTCTCAGAAAGTGTCTTTCTAGTTTTTCTCTGAAGGTACTTCATTTTTCACCATAGCCCTCAAAGCAATCCCAAATTTCCCTTCGCAGATTCCACAAAAACAGTGTTTGCAAAATGCTCCATCAAAAGAAAGGTTTAAATCTGTGAAATGAATGCACACATCACAAAGCAGTTTCTCAGAAAGATTTCTTCTAGTTTTTGTCTGAAGATATTTCTTTTTCACAATAGGCATAAATGCGCTCCTAAATATCCCTTCACAGGTTCTAAAAAAACAGTGTTCCCAATCTGCTCAATCAAAAGAATGGTTTAACTCTGTGAGGCAAATAGACACATCCCAAAGCAGTTTCTCAGAAATACTCTTTCTAGTTTATTCTGAAGATATTTCCTTTTTCACCATAGGCCTCGATGCACTGCCAAATATCCCTTCTCTGTTTCTACAAAAACAGCGTTTCCAAACTGCTTAAACAAAAGAAAGTTTTAACTCTGGAAGATGAATGCATACATCACAAAGCAGTTTCTCAGAAAAGTTTTCTAATTTTTCTCTGAATATATTTCCTTTTTCAACATAGGCATAAATGTGTTCCCGAAAATATCCCTTCACAGATTCTAGAAAAACAGTGTTTCAAAACTGCTCAATGAAAAGAAATTTTAACTCTGTGAGCTGAATGCTCACATCACAAAGCAATTTCTCAGAAAATTTTTTTCTAATTTTTCTCTGAATATATTTCCTTTTTCACTGTAGTCCTCAATGTGCTCCAAAATATCCCTTCGCAGATTCTACAAAAACAGTGTTTCCAAACTTCTCAATCAAAAGAAAGGTTTAACTCTGTGAGAAGAATGCACACTTCACAACACAGCATCTCAGAAAACTTCTTTCAACTTTTTATCTGAAGGTACTGCCTTTTACAACATAAGCCTCTATACACTCCCAAATATCCCTTTGCAGATGCTACAAAAATAGTGTTTTCAACCTGCTGAATCAAAAGAAAGCCTTAAATATGTGAGTTTTTTTGTCTGAAGATATTTCCCTTTTCACCACAGGCCTCAATGTGCTCCCAAATATCCTATCGCAGATTCTATAAAAAAAGAGTTCCAAGCTGCTCAATCAAAAGAAAGTTTTAACCCCATTAGGTGAATGTACACATCATAACTCAGTTTCTCAGAAACCTTCTTTCTAATTTTTATCTGAAGGTATTTCCTTTTTCACCATAGACCTCAAAAAACTCCCAAATATCCTTTCTCAGATTCTACAAAAACAGTGTTTCCCAACTGCTCCAACAAAAGAAAGGTTCAACACTGTGAGATCAATGCACATAACACAAAGCAATTTCTCAGAAATCTTCTTTCTACTTTTTATCTGAAAGTATTTCCTCTTTCACCATAGGCCTCAATGTGTTCCCAAATATCCCTATGTAGATGCTTCAAAAACACTGTCTCCAAACTGCTCAATCAAAAGAAATTTTTTGCTCCCTGAGGTGAAACCACACATCACAAAGAAATGTCTCTGAAGGCTGCTTTCTAGTATTTCTCTGAAGATATTTCCTTTTCACCATAGGCCTCAATGCACTCTGAAACATCTCTTCACAGATTCTACAAAAACCTTGTCTCCAACTGCTCAATCAAAGGAAATGTTTAGCTTTGTGAGATGAACGCACACATCACAAAAAATGTCTCAGAAATCTTCTTTCTATTTTTTATCTGATATTTCCCTTTTCATCATAGGCCTCAATGCATTCCCAAATATCTCTTTGCAAATTCTACAAAAACTATTTCCAAACTGCTCAATCAAAAGAAAGATTTAACTCTGTGAGATGAATGCACACATCATAAAGCAATGTCTCAGAAAGCTTCTTTCCACTTTTTATCTTAAGATATTTCCTTTTGTACCATAGGCCTCAATGCACTGCCAAATATCCTTTTCCAGATTCTACAAGAACAGTGTTTCCAAGCTGCTCAATCAAAAGAAATGTTTAAATCTGTGTGATGAATGCACACATCACAAAGAAGTTTCTCAGAAAGCTTCTGTCTAGTTTTTATCTGAAGATAATTTTTTTTCACCATAGGCCTCAATGTGCTCCTGAACATCCCATGGCAGATTCTACAAAAACAGACTTTTAAACTGTTCAATCAAAAGAAAATTTAACTATGTAAGGTGAATACACACATCACAAACAGCCTGTCAGAAAGCTTCTTTATATTTTTTATCTGAAGATATTTCCTTTTTCATCATAGGCCTCATGGGGCTGCAAATAACCCTTTGCAGATTCTAAATGAACAAATTCTAATTTCCAAACTCTTCAATCAAAAGAAAGCTTTATGTCAGTGAAACGAATGTTCATATCACAGAGCAGTTTCTCAGGAAGCTTCTTTCTACATTTTCTCTGAAAATATTTCCTTTTTCACCATAGGCCTCAATGCTCTCCCAACATCCCTTCCAGATTCTACAAAAATAATGCTTCCAAATTGTTCAATCAACAGAAAGATTCAACTTTCTGAGATTAATGCAAACATCACAAGGCAGTGTCTCAGAAAGCTTCTTTCTAGTTTTTTTTGAAGATACACCCTTTTTCACCATAGGCCTCAATACACTCCCAAATATACCTTCACATATTCTACTGAAACCATGTTTACAAACTGCTCAATCAACAGAAAAGTTTAACTCTGTGAGATGAATGCTCACATCACAAAGCTGTTTCTCAAAGAGATTCTTTTTAGTTTTTATCTGAAGATATTTCCTTTCTCACCATGGGCCTCAATGCACTCCCAAATATCCCTTCACATATTCTACAAAAACGGTGATCCCAAACTGCTGAATGAAAAGAAATTTTTACCTCTGTGAGCCGAATGCACTCATCATAAAGCAGTTTCTCAGAAAACTTCTTTCTAGTTTTGAACTTAAGTTATTTCCTTTTTCACCATGGCCTCAGTTCACTCTGAAATATCCTTTCACAGATTCTACAAAAACAGTGTTTCCAAGCTGCTTAATCAAAAGTAAGTTTTAACTCTGTATAATGAATGCAGACATGACAAAGCAGTTTCTCAGAAATCTTCCTAGTTTTTCTCTGAAGATACTTGCTTTTTCACCAAAGGCCTCTAAGCGTTCCCATGTATCCCTTCACAGATACTACAAAAACCGTGCTTCCAAACCTTTTAATCAAAAGAAAGGTTTATCTCTGTGAGATGAATACACACATCATAAAGCAGTATCTCAGAATGTTTCTTTGAAGTTTTTCTCTGGAGTTTTTATATCATGTGCCTCAACATGCTCCAAAATATCCCTTTGCAGATTCCACAAAAACAGTGTTTCCAAACTGCTCCATGAAAAGAAAAGTTTACCTCTGTGAGATGAATGTACACATTACAAAGTAGTTCCTCAGAAAGCTTCTCTCTAGTTTTTATTGGGGGTTATTTCCTTTTTCAGCATAAACTTCTATGAGCTCCACAATATCCCTTTGCAATTTCTACAACAACAGTTCTTCCAAACTGTTCTATCAAAAGAATGATTTACTTCTGTGAGATTAATACATCCATCACAATGCATCGTCTAAGAAAGCTTCTTTCTAGTTTTTATCTGAAGATACTTCCTTTTTCACAGTAGGCCTCAATGTGCTCCCAAATATCCCTTTGCAGCTTCCACAAAAACAGTTTTCAAACTGTGCAATCAAAAGAAAGTTTTAACTCTGTGAGATGAATGCACACATCACAAAGTGGTTTCTCAAAACTGTTCTTTCTGGTTTTTTTCTGAAGGTATTTCCTTTTTCATCATAGGCCTCAATGCACTCCCAAATATCAATTGCCAGACACTACAAAAACAGTTTTTCCAAGCTGCAAAATCAAGAGAAAGTTTTAACTCTGTGAGAAGAATTCACACAACAGAAAGAAAATTCTCAGAAAGCATCTTTCTAGTTTTTATCTGAAGATATTCAGTTTCTCACAACAGGCCTCAATGCACTCCCAAATGTCCCTTCGCATATACTACAAAAACAGTGTTTCCAAACTGCTCAATCAAAAGAAAGGTTTAACTCTGTGAGATGAACTCACACATCACAAAGTAGTTCTTCAGAAAGCTTCTTTCTAGTGTTTATCAGAAGATATTTCCTTTTTCACCATAGACCTCAATGCACTCTCAAATATTCCTTCACAGATTCTTCAAAAACAGTGTTTCCAAACTGCTGAATCCAAAGGACGCTTTAACTCTGTGGGATGAATGAACTCTGAAAAAATAGTGTCTCAGAAAGCTTCTTTCTAGTTTTTTTATGAATATATTTCCTTTTTCAGTGTTGGCCTGAATATGCTCCCAAATATCCCTTCACAGATTCTACAAAAACAGTGTCTCCAAACTGCTCAATAACAGAAAGATTTAACTCCATGAGATGAATGCTCTCATCACAAACCAGTGTCTCAGAAAGCTTCATTCTAGTTTTTTCTGAAGATATTTTCTTTTTCACCACAGGGTGCAATGAGCTCCCAAATATCCCTTTGCAAATTCTACAAAAAGAGTTTTTCCAATTGTTCAATCAGCACAAAGGTTTATCTCCTTGACATGAATGCACACATCACAAGGCTGTGTCTCAGAAAGATTCTAGCTTTTCTCTGAATCTATATCTTTTTTACCATAGGTCTCAATGCGCTCCTAAATATCAATTCACAAACACTACAAAAACAGTGTTTCCAAATTTCTAAATCAACAGAAAGTTTTAACTCTGTGAGAAGAATGCACACTACCAAAATCAGATTCTCAGAAAGCTTATTTCTAGTTTTTCTCTGAAGATGTTTAATTTTTCACCGTAGGCCTCACTGCACTCCCAAATATCTCTTTGCAGATTCTACAATAACAGTGTTTCCAAACTGCTCAATCAAAACGAAGGTTTAACACTGTGAGATGAATGCACACATCACAAAGAAGTTTCTCAAAAAGCGCTTTCTTGATTTTTCTGAAGATATTTCCTTTTACACCATAGGACTCCATGTACTCCCAAATATCCCTTCACATATTCTACAAAAACAGTGTTTCCAAACTGCTCAATCAAAATAAAAGCTTAACTCTGTTAGGTGAATGCAAACATCACATAGCAGTTTCTCAGAAAGCCTCATTCTAGTTTTTATCTGAAGATATTTCCTTTTATACCATAGGTCTCAATGCACTCCCAAATATGCCTTCACAATTTCTGCATAAACAGGATTTCCAAACTTCTCAATCAAAACAAATGTTTACCTTTTTGAGATGAATACACACATCACGAAGCACTGTCTCAGAAACTTCTTTCTAGTTTTCAGCTGAAGATATTTCCTTTTTCACCTTAGGGCTCCAGGTGCTCCCAAATACACTTTTGCAGATTTAACAAAAGCAGTGATTCCAACCTGCCCCAACAAAAGAAAGGTTTAACTCTGTGACATGATTGCTCACATCAAAAAACAGTTTGTCAGAAAGCTTCTTTCTAGTTTTTATCTGAAGATATTTCCTTTTTCACTATAGGCCCCAATGAACTCCCTTCTCAGATTCTACAAAAACAGTGCTTCCAAGCTGCTCAATCAAAAGTTATGTTTAACTCTCTGAGATGAATGCAAACATCATGAAGAAAATTTCTCAGAAATCTTCTTTCTAGTTTTAATCTGAACATATTTACTTTTTCAACATAGGCCTCAATGTGCTCTCAAATATCCCGTCACAGATTCTACAAAAAAAGGGTGTCCAACCTGCTTGATCAAAAGAACAGTTTAACACAGTGAGATGAATGCACTCATTACATAGAGATTTCTCAGAAGGTGTTTTCTAGATTTTATCTGAAGATATTTCCTTTTATACCATGGGACTCAATGCACCCCAAAATATTTGCAGATTCTACAAAAACTGTTTCCAAACTGCTCAATCAGGTGAAAGTTTTAACTCCATGAGATGAGTACAAAATCACATAGCAGTTTCTCAGAATGCTTCCTTCTAGTTTTTATATGAAGATGTTTCCTTTTTTCCACAGGCCTCAATGCACTCCCAAATATCCCTTCTCAGATTCTACAAAAACAGTGTTTCCAAACTGCTCAATCAAAAGAAACTTTAACTCTGTGAGATGAATAGACACATCACAAAGCAATGTCTCAGAAACTTCCTTCTAGTTTTTATCTGAAGATATTTCCTTTTTCACCATAGGCCTCAATGGGCTCCAAAATACCCCTTCACAGATTCTACAAAAACAGTGTTTACAAACTGCTCAATCAAAAGAAAGGTTTAATTCTGTGAGATGAATGCACACATCACAAACCGTATCTGAGAAAGCTTCTTTCGGGTTTTGATATGAAGTCATTTGTTTTTCACAATAGGCCTCAATGCGCTCCCAAATATCCCTTTGCAGTTTCTAAAAAGTCAGTGTTTCCAAACTGCTCAATCAAAACAAGTGTTTAACTCTCTGGAACGAATGCACACATCACAAAGTGGTTTCTCAGAAATCTTCTTTCTTCTTTTTATGTGAAGATATTTCCTTTTTCACAATAGACCTAAATGTGCACATAAATATCCCTTTGCAGATTCTACAAAAACAGTGTTTCCAAACTGCTCAATCAAAAGAGAGCTCTAACACTCTGAGGTTAACACACACACCATTAAACAGTGCTTCTTTCTTGTTTTTATCTGAAGATATTTCCTTTTTCAAAATAGGCCACAAGGTGCTCCCAAATATACTTTTGCAAGTTCTAAATTTACAGTGATTCCAAGCTGCCCCATGAAAGGAAGGTAGTAACTTTGTGAGATAATTGCATACATCAGAAATCAGTTTGTCAGAAAGCTTCTTTCTAGTTTTTATCTGAAGATATTTCCTTTTTCACTATATGCCTCTATGCACTTGCAATTATCTCTTTGCAGATTCTACAAAAACAGTGTTTCAAAGCTACTCAATCAAAAGATATGTTTAAATCTCTGAAAAGAACGTGCACATCACAAAGACAGTTTCTCAGAAATCTTCTTTGTGGTTTTTATCTGAAGATATTTCCTTTTATGCCATAGGCCTTTAAGTACACTGAAATATCCCCTCTCAGATTCTACATAAAGAGTTTTTCCAAACTGCTTAATCAAAAGAAAGGTTTAACTCTGTGAGATTAATGCACAAATCCCAAAGCAGTTTCTCAGAATGCTTATTTCTAGTTTTGTCTGAAGCTTTTTCCTTTTTCACCACAGGCCTCAAAGCACTCCAAAATATCCCTTTGCAGATTCTCCAGAAACAGTGTTTCCAAACGCTCTATCAAAGGACAGCTTTAACTCGGTGAGATGAATGCACACATCAAAAAGCAAGATCTCTGAAAGCTTCTTTATAGTTTTTATCAGAATATTTCCTTTTTCACCATAGGCCTCCATGCACTCCCAAATATCCCTTCACAGATTCTACAAAAACAGTGTGTAGAAACTGTTCAATCAAAAGAAAGGTCTAACTCTGCGAGACGAAAGCATACATCAGAAAGCAGTTTCTGAGAAAACTTCTTTAGAGTTTTTATCTCAAGATTTTTTTTCACTGTAAGTGTCAATGTGCTCTAAAATATCCCTTCCCAGATTCTCCAAAAAAAGTGTTTGCAAACTGCTCAATCAAAATAAACTTTTAACTCTGAGTGATGAATGCACACATAACAAAGCGGTTTCTCAAAAACCTTCTTTCTAGTTTTTATCTGAAGATATTTCCTTTTTCACCATAGGTGCCAATGCACTCCCAAATATCTGTTTACAGATTCTACTAACCAGTGTTTCAAAACTGATCAATCAAAAGAAAGGTTTAGCTCTGTGAGATGATTGCACACATCACAAAGGAGTTTCACAAAAGACTTTTTTCTAGTTTTTAACTGAACTTATTTACTTTTTCACAATAGGACTCAATGGGCTCCAAAATATCCCTTTGCAGAGACTACAGAAACAGTGTATCCAACTGTTCACTCAAAAGAAAAGTTTAACTGTGTGAGACGAATGCACACAAACCAATGAAGTTTCTCAGAAAGCAGCTTTCTGGTTTTTATCTGAAGATATTTCCTTTTTCAACATATGACTTAATGCGCTCTCAAATATCCTTTGAAAAAACTAGACAGAAGCATTCTGACAAACTTCTTTAAGATGTGGGAATTCAGCTCACCGAGTTGAATTTTTCTTTTGATAGAGCAGTTGTGAAACACTCTTTTTGTAGAATCTGTAAGTGGACATTTGGAGCGCTTTGAGGCCTATGGTGGAAAGGAAATATCTTCACATAAAAACTAGACAGAAACATTGTGACAAATTACTTTGTGATGTGTGCATTCAAATCACAGAGTTGAACTTTACTTTTCATAGGGAAGCTTTGGAATACTCTTTTTGTAGAATCTGCAATTGGACATTTGGAGAGCTTTGAGGCCTATGGTGAAAAAGGAAATATCTTCACATAAAAACTAGACATAAGCATTCTGACAAACTTCTTTGTGATGTTTGCATTCATCTCACAGAGTTGAACCTTACTTTTGATAGAGCAGTTTTGAAACACTCTAGTTGTAGATTCTGCAAGAGGATATTTGGAGCACTTTGAGGCCTACAGTGGAAAAGGAAACATCTTCAAATAAAAACGAAACAAGCATTCTGACAAACTGCTTTGTGATACGTGCATTCATCTCACAGATTTGAACTTTACTTTTGATAGAGCACTTTTGAAACTCTCTTTTTGTAGTACATGAAAGTGGACAATGGAGCGGTTTGAGTCCTAACTTGGAAAGGGAAATATCTTCATATAAAAACTAGACAGAAGCATTCTGACAAACGACTTTGTGATACGTGCAATGTTCTCACAGCGTTGAACTTTACATTTCATTGAGGAGTTTTGAAACACTCTTTATGTAGATTCTGCAATTGCAGATTGGGAGCACTTTGAGTCCTATGGTGGAAAAGGAAATATCTTCATATAAAAAAGAGACAGAAGCATTCTGACAAACTTGTTTGTGATACATACATTCATGTCACAGAGTTAAACTTGACTGTTGATAGAGCACCTTTGAAACACTTCTTTTGTAGTGTCTGCAAGTGAGGCCTATGGTGGAAAAGGAAATATCTTCACATAAAAACTAGACAGAAGCATTTTAACAAACGCCTTTGTGATACATGCATTCTTCTCACAGAATTGAACTTTAATTTTGATAGAGCAGTTTTGAAACTCTCTTTTTGTAGTATCTGAAAGGGGACATTTGGATCTCTTTGTGGCATGTCTTGGAAAGGGAAATATCTTCATATAAAAACTGCACAGAAGTATTCTGACAAACTTCTTGGTGATGTGTGCATTCATCTCACAGAGTTTGACCTTACTGCTGATAGAGCACGGTTGAAACACTCTTTTTGAAGAATCTGCAAGTGGACATTTGCAGCACTTTGAGGACTATGGTGGAAATAGAAATATCTTCACTAAAAACTACACAGAAATATTCTGACAAACATCTTTGTGATTTCTGCATTCATCTCACAGAGTTGAACTTTACTTTTGATAGAGCAGCTTTGAAACACTCTTTTTGTAGAATATGCAAGTGGACACTTGGAACGCTTTCATGCCTATGGTGGAAAAGGTAATATCTTCACATAAAGAGCAGACAGAAGGATTCTGACAAACTCCTTTGTGATGTGTGCATTCATCTCACAGAGTTGAAAGCTACTTTTCATAGAGCGGCTTTGAAACACTCTTTGTAGAATCTGCAATGAGATATTTTGAGCAGATTGAGGCATATGGTGCAAAAGGAAATATCTTCACATGAAAACTAGACAGAAGCATTCTGACAAATGCCTTTGTGATATGTGCATTCTTCTCACAGAGTTGAACTTTGTTTTTGATAGAGCAGTTTTGAAACCGTCTTTTGTATTATCTGCCATGGGACATTTGGAGCATTTTGAGGCCTATCTTTGAAAGGGAAATATCTTCATATAAAAACTAGACAGAAGCATTCTGACAAACTTCTTTGTGATGTTTGCATTACTGTGACAGAGTTGAACCTTACTTTTGATTGAGCAGTTTTGAAACACTCTTTTTGTAGAATATGCAAGTGGAGATTTGGAGGGCTTTGAGGCCTAAATTGGAAAAAGTAATACCTTCACATAAAAACTACACAGAAGTATTCTGACAAACTACTTTGATGTGTGTGCATTCATCTCACAGAGTTGAACTTTACTTTCCATAGAGCAGCTTTGAAACACTCTTTTTGTAGAATCTGCAAGTGGACATTTGGAGTGGTTTGAGGCCTATGGTGGAAAAGGAAATATCTACACATAGAAACTACACAGAAGAATTCTGACCAATGCCTTTGTGATATCTGCAATCTTCTAACAGAGTTGAACTTTTCCTTTGATAGAGCAGTTTTGAAACTCTCTTTCTGTATTATCTGCAAGGGGACATTTGGAGAGTTTTGAGGCCTATCTTGGAAAGGGAAATATCTTCATATTAAAACTAGACAGAAGGAGTCTGACAAACTTCTTTGTGATATGTGCATTCATCTCACAGAGTTTAACCTTACTTTTGATGGAGAAGCTTTGGATCACTCTTTTTGTAGCATCTGCAAGTGGACATTTTAGTGCTTTGAGGACTATGGTGGAAAAAGAAACATCTTCACATAAAAATTAGGCAGAAGTATTCTGACAAACTTCTTTGTGATTTGTGCATTCATCTCACTGAGTTGAACTTTACTTTTGATAGAGCAGGTTTGAAACAATCTTTTTGTAGAATCTGCAAGTGGACCTTTGGAGCGATTTGAGGTCAATGGTGGAAAAGAAAATATCTTCACTTTAAAACTAGACAGAAGCATTCTGAGAAACTTCTTTGTGATGTGTGCATTCGTCTCACAGAGGTGAAACTTACCATTGATAGAGCAGCTTTGAAACACTCTTTTTGTAGAATCTGCATTTGGAAATTTGGAGCCCTTTGAGGCATACTGTGGAAAAGGAAATATCTTCACAAAAAGACTAGACAGAAGCATTCTGGCAAACACCTCTGTGATAGGTGCATTCTTCTCACAGAGTTGAGCTTTTCTTTTGATAGAGCAGTTTTGAAACTCTCTTTTTGTATTATCTGCAAGGGGACATTTGAGCGTTTTCTGGCCTATCTTGGAAAGGGAAATATCTTCATATAAAAACTGGACAGAAGCATTCTGACAAACTTCCTTATGATGTGCGTATTAATGTCACAGATTTGAACCTTACTTTTCATTGAGCAGTATTGAATCACTCTTTTTGTAGAATCTTCAAGTGGACATTTGGAGCACTTTCAGACTTATGGTGGAAAAAGAAACATCTTCACATAAAAATTACAAGAAGTATTCTGACAATCTTATTTGTGATGTGTGTATTCATCTCAGTGTTGAACCTTTCTTTTGATAGAGCAGCTTTGAAACACTTTTTATAGAATCTGCATTTGGAAATTTGGAGTGCTTTGAGGAATAGGTTGGAAAAGGAAATATCTTCACAAAAAGACTAGACAGAAGCATTCTGACAAATGCCTTTGTGATACATGCGTTCTTCTCACAGAGTTGAGATTTACTTTTGATAGAGCAGTTTTGAAACTCATTTTTTATATTATCTACAAGGGGATATTTGGAGCATTTTGAGGCCTGTAGTGGAAAGGGAAATATCTTCATATAAAAACTAGACAGAAGCATTCTCACAAACTTATTTGTGATGTGTGCATTCATCTCACAGAGTTGAACCTTTCTTTTGATAGAGCCTCTTTTAAACACTCTTTTTGTAGAATCTGCAATTGGACATTTGGAGCGCTTTAAGGCCTACGGTGGAAAAGGAAATATCTTCACATAAAAACTAGATAGAAGCATTCCAACAAAGGCCTTTGTGATACGTGCATTATTCTCAGAGAGTTGAACTTTACTTTTGATACAGCAGTTTTGAAACTCTCTTTTTGTAGTATCTGCATGGGGACATTTGGAGCGTTTTGAGGCCTGTCTTGAAAAGGGAAATATTTTCGCATAAAAACTAGACAGAAACATTCTGACAAACTTCTTTGTGATGTTTGCATTACTGTCACAGAGTTGAACCTTACTTTTGATTGAGCAGTTTTGAAACACACTTTTTGTAGAATATGCAATTGGACATTTGGAGTGCTTTGAGGCCTATGGTGGAAAAAGAAATATCTTCTCATAAAAACTACACAGATGTATTCTGACAAACTTTTTTGTATTTTGTGCATTCATCTCACAGAGTTAAACCTTACTTTTGAAAAAGTAGCTTTGAAACACTCTTTTTGTAGAAACTACAAGTGGACATTTGGAGTGCTTTGAGGCCTATGGTGGAAAAGGAAATATCTTCATATAAAAACTAGACAGAAGCATTCTGACAAACTTCTTTGTAATGTCTGCATTTGTCTCACAGAGTTGAACCTTACCTTTGATAGAGCAGGTTTGAAACACTCTTTTTTGTAGAATCTGCATTTGGACATTTGGAGCTCTTTGAGGCTTACGGTGGAAAAAGAAACAACTTCACATAAAAATTACACAGAAGTATTCTGACAAACTTCTTTGTGAAGTATGCATTCATCTCACAGAGTTTTACCTTACTTTTGATAGAGCAGTTTGAAACACTCTTTTTGTAGAATCTGCAACTGGACTTTAGAAGCGCTTTGAGGACTATGGTGGAAAAATAAATATCTTCACCAAAAGACTAGACAGAAGCATTCTGACAAACGCTTTTGTGATACGTGCATTCTTCTCACATAGTTGAGCTTTAATTTTGATAGAGCAGTTTTGAAACTCACTTTTTGTATTATCTGCAAGGGGACATTTGGAGTGTTTTGAAGCCTATCTTGGAAAAGGAAATATCTTCACATAAAAACCAGAGAGAAGCATTCTGACAAACGCCTTTGTGATACGTACATTCTTCTCACAGAGTTGAACTTTACTTTTGATAGAGCAGTTTTGAAACCATCTTTTTGTATTATCTGCCATGGGACATTTTTTGCCTTTTGAGGCCTATATTGGAAAGGGAAATATCTTCATAGAAAAACTAGACAGAAACATTCTAACAAACTTATTTGTTATGTGTGCATTAATGTCACAGAGTTGAACCTTACTTTTGATAGAGCAGTTTTGAAACTCTCTTTTTATAGAATTTGCAAATGGAAATTTGGAGTGCTTTGAGGCCTATGGTGGAAAAGGAAATATCTTCACATAACAACTAGACAGAAGCATTCTGACAAATTTCTTTGTGATGTGTGCATTCATCTCACAGTGTTGAACCTTAGTTTTCATATAGCAGCTTTGAAACACTCTTTTTGTAGCATCTGCTAGTGGACATTTTGAGCACATTGAGGCCTATGGTGGAAAAGGAAATATCTTCACATAAAAATTACAAAGAAGTATTCTGACAAACTTCTTTGTGATGTGTGCATTCATTTCACAGAGTTGAACCTTACTTTTGATAGAGAAGCTTTGAAACACTCTTTTAATAGAATATGCAAATGGACATTTGTAGCGGTTTGAGGCCTATGGTGAAAAAGGAAATACCTTCACATAAAAAATAGACTGAATCATTTTGACAAACTTCCTCATATAGTTGCATTCATCTCACAGACTTGAACCTTGCTTTTGATAGAGCTGCTTTGAAACACCCTTTTTGTAGAATTTGCAAGTGGACTTTTGGAGCACTTTGAGGCCTACGGTGGAAAAGGAAATATCTTCACATAAAAACTAGAGGAATTCTGACAAATGCCTTTGTGATACGTGCATTCTTCTCACAGAGTTCAACTTTTCTTTTGATAGAGCACTTTTGAAACACTCTTTTTATATTATCTGCAATGGGACATTTGTTGCCTATTGAGGCCTATCTTGGAAAGGGATCTATCTTCACATAAAAACTAGACGGAAGCATTCTGACACACTTCTTTGTGATGTGTGCATTTGTGTCACAGAGTTCAAACGTACTTTTGATTGAGCAGTTCTGAAACCCGCTTTTTGCAGAATCTGCAAGTGGACATTTGGAGCGCTTTGAGGCTAATGGTGGAAAAAGAAATATCTTCACACAAAAACTACACAGAAGTATTCTGACAAACTTCTTTGTGATTTGTGCATTCGTCTCAAAGAGCTGAACCTTACTTTTGATGGATCAGCTTTGAAACACTCTTTTTATAGAATTTGCAAGTGGACATTTGGAGTGCTTACGGCCTATGGTGCAAAAGGAAATATCTTCGCGTATAAACTAGACAGAAGCATTCTGACAAACTTCTTTGTGATGTGTGCATTCATCTAACAGTGTTGAACCTTACTTTTCATAGAGCAGCTTTGAAACACTCTTTTTGTAGAATCTTCAAGTGGACTTTTGGAGTGTTTTGAGTCCTATGCTGGAGAAGGAAGTATCTTCACATAAAAACCAGACAGAATCATTCTGACAAACGCCATTGTGATACGTACATTCTTCTCACAGAGTTAAACTTTACTTTTGATAAAGAAGTTTTGAAACCATCTTTTTGTATTATCTGCCATGGGACATTTTTGCCTTTTGAGGCCTATCTTGCAAAGGGAAATATCTTCATATAAAAACTGGACAGAAGCATTCTAACAAACTTCTTTGTGAAGTGTGCATTAATGTCACAGAGTTGAACCTTACTTTTGATAGAGCAGCTTTGAAACACTCTTTGTATACAATTTGCAAGTGGAAATTTGGAGCACTTTGTGGCCTAAGGTGGAAAAGGAAATATCTTCACAGAACAACCAGACAGAAACATTCTGACAAATTTCTTTGTGATGTGTGCATTCATCTCACAGTGTTGAACCTTGGTTTTCATACAGCAGCTTTGAAATACTCTTTTTGTAGAATCTGCATTTGGACATTTGGAGCGCTTTGAGGCCTACGCTGGAATAGGAAATATCTTCACATAAAAACCAGATGGAAGCATTCTGACAAACACCTTAATGATACGTACATTCTTCTCACAGAGTTGAACTTTACTTTTGATGGAGCAGTTTTGAAACAATCTTTTTGTATTATATGCCATGGGACATTTGCTGCCTTTTTAGGCCTATCTTACAAAGGGGGAAATATCTACATATAAAAAGTAGACGGGAGCATTCTGACAAAGTTCTTTGCATTTTTGCATTAATGTCACAGAGTTGAACCTTACTTTTGATTGAGCAATTTTGAAACACTATTTTTGTAGAATCTGCAAGTGGACATTTTCAGCACTTTGAGGCCAATGTTGGAAAAGGAAATATCTTCACATAAAAACTAGACAGAATCATCCTGACAAGTTTCCTTGTGATGTGTGCATTCATCTCACAGAGTTGAACCTTACTTTTCATAGAGCAGCTTGGAAACACTCTTTTTGTAGAATCTGCAAGTGGACATTTGGAGCAGTTTGAGGCCTATGGTGGAAAAGGAAATATCTTCTCATAAAAAGTACAGAGAAGGATTCTGACAAACTTCTTTGTGATGTGTGCTTTCATCTCACAGAGTTGAACCTTACTTTTGATAGAGAAGCTTTGAAACACTCTTTTTGTAGAATCTGCAAGTGGACATTTGGAGTGGTTTGAGGCCTATGGTGAAAAAGGAAATATCTTCACATAAAAAATAGACAGAAGCATTTTGACAAACTTCTTTGTGATGGTTGCATTCATCTCAAGGACTTGAACCTTGCTCTTGATAGAGTTGCTTTGAAACACTCTTTTTGTAGAATTTGCAAGTGGACTTTTGGAGCGCTTTGAGGCCTATGGTGGAAAAGGAAATATCTTCACAGAAAAACTAGGCAGAAGAAATCTGACAAATGCCTTTGTGACACGTGCATTCTTCTCACAGAATTAAACTTTTCTTTTGATAGAGCAGTATTGAAGCACTCTTTTTGTATTATCTGCAATGGGACATTTGTTTCCTTTTGAGATCTATCTTGGAAAGGGATAGATCTTCATATAAAAACCAGACGGAAGCATTCTGGCAAACTTCTTTGTGATGTGTGCATGTGTGTCACAGAGTTGAAACTTACTTTTGATTGGGCAGTTCTGAAACCCACTTGTTGCAGAATCTGCAAGTGGACGTTTGGAGTGCTTTGAGGCTTTTGGTGGAAAAAGAAATATCTTCACAAAAAAACAACACAGAATTATTTTGACAAACTTCTTTGTGATATGTGCATTCATCTCACAGAGTTGAACCTTACTTTTGATAGATCAGCTTTGAAACACTTTTTATAGAATTTGCAAGTGGACATTTGGAGCGCTTTGAGGCCTACGGTGGAAATGGAAATATCTTCACATAAAAACTAGACAGAAGAATTCTGACAAATGCCTTTGTGATACGAGCATTCTTCTCACAGAGTTGAACTTTACTTTTGATAGAGCAGTTTTGAAACTGTCTTTTTGTATTATCTGCCATGGCACACTTGTTGCCTTTTGAGGCCTGTCTTGGAAAGGCAAATATCTTCATATAAAAACTAGACAGAAGCATTCTGACAAACTTCTTTGTGATGTGTGCATTAATGTCACAGAGTTGAACCTTTCTTTTGGTAGAGCAGCTTTGAAACACTCTTTGTATAGAATTTGAAAGTGGACATTTGGAGCACTTTGAGGCCTATGGTGGAAAAGGAAATATCTTCACCTAACAACTAGACAATAGCATTCTGACAAATTTCTTTGTGATTTCTGCATTCATCTCACAGTGTTGAACCTTGCTTCTCATAGAGCAGCTTTGAAACACTCTTTTTGTAGAATCTGCATTTGGACATTTGGAGCGCTTTGAGGCCTACAGTGGAAAAGGAAATATCTTCACATAAAAACTAGACAGAAGCATTCTGACAAACGCCTTTGTGATACGTGCATTCTTCTCACAGAATTGAATTTTTCTTTTGATAGAGCAGTTTTGAAACCCTCTTTTTGTATTATCTGCAATGGGACATTTGTTGCCTGTAGAGGCCTATCTTGTAAAGGGTTATATCTTCATATAAAAACTAGACAGAAGCATTCTGACAAACTTCTTTGTGATGTGTGCATTTGTGTCACAGAGTGTAAACTTACTTTTGATTGAGCAGTTCTGAAACCCACTTTTTGCAGAATCCGCAAGTGGACACTTGGAGCACTTTAAGGCTTATGGTGGAAAAAGAAATATCTTCACACAAAAACTACACAGAAGTATACTGAAAAACTTCTTTGTGATATGTGCATTCATCTCACAGTGTTGAACCTTACTTTTCATAGAGCAGCTTTGAAGCACTCTTTTTATAGAATCTGCAAGTGGACATTTTGAGCGCTTTGAGGCCAATGCTGGAAAAGGAAATGTCCTCACATAAAAACCAGACAGAATGATTCTGACAAACGCCTTTGTGATACGTATATTCTTCTCACAGAGTTGAACTTTACTTTTGATAGAGCAGTTCTGAAGTGGTCTTTTTGTATTATCTGCCATGGGACATTTCTTTCCTTTTGAGGCCTATCTTGGAAAGGCAAATATCTTCATATAAAAACTAGACAGAAGCATTCTGACAAAGATCTTTGTGATGTCTGCATTAATGTCACAGAGTTGAACCTTTCTTTTGATAGAGCAGCTTTGAAAAACTCTGTATAGAATTTGAAAGTGGACATTTGGAGCGTTTTGAGGCCTATGGTGGAAAAGGAAGTATCTTCACATAACAACTAGACAGAAGCATTCTGACAAATTCTTTTGTGATGTGTGCATTAATCTCACAGTGTTGAACCTTACTTTTCATAGAGCAGCTTTGAAACACTCTTTTTGTAGAATCTGTATTTGGACATTTGGAGCACTTTGAGGCCTATGCTGGAAAAGGAAATATCTTCACATAAGAAATAGACAGAAGCATTTTGACAAACTTCTTTGTGATGATTTCATTCATCTCACAGACTTTAACCTTGCTTTTGATAGAGTTGCTTTGAAACTCTCTTTTTGTAGAATTTGCAAGTGGACATTTGGAGCACTGTGAGGTCTATGGTGGAAAAGGAAATATCTTTACATAAAAACTAGACAGAAGCATTCTTACAAACACCTTTGTGATACGTGCATTCTTCTCACAGCATAGAACCTTACTTTTTTTTTTTTTTTTTCTCATGGTGGAGTGCTTTTTTCTTTTTAAAGATAACATTAAAAATTACCAAAGTAATTCATGTTTAAGGCAGAAAACTTGAAAAACAAAGAAAAGCATTGCAAAAAAACAAAAAAAAACCCATAATCCCACAAACCATAGTAAATCACAATTTGGTATTAAGCCTTTTAGCCTTGTTCCCATGTGTATGTGTTTTTTCTTACAAAAATGCTATTATACCATACAACTTTTATTCTATGCTTTTTTCTTTGACTTATAACTAGATTATGAGAGATACATCTTGGTTTTATGAGTAGGAACTTGTGTGTTAACCTTACTTTTGATAGAGCAGTTTTGAAACTCTCTTTTTGTATTATCTGCCATGGATCATTTTTGCCTTTTGAGGCCTATCTTGGAAAGGGAAATATCTTCATATAAAAACTAGACAGAAGCATTCTGACAAACTTCTTTGTGATGTGTGCATTAATGTCAAAGTTGAACCTTACTTTTGATTTAGGAGTTTTCAAACACTCTTTTTGTAGAGTCTGCAAGGGGATATTTTGAGCACTTTGAGGCCTATGGTGGAAAAGGAAATACCTTCACATAAAAACGACACAGAAGTATTCTGACAAACTTTTTGTGCTGTGTGCATTCATCTCACCAAGTTAAACCTTAATTTTGATAGAGCAGGTTTGAAACACTCTTTTGTAGAATCTGCAAGTGGACATTTGGAGTGCTTTGACGCCATGGTGGAAAAGGAAATATATTCACAAAAAACCTACACAGAAGTATTCTGACAAACTTCTTTGTGATGTGTGCTTTCATCTCACAGAGTTGAAACTTACCTATGATAGAGCAGCTTTGAAACACTCTCTTTGTAGAATCTGCAAGTGGACATTTCGAGTGCTTTGACGCCATGGTGGAAAAGGAAATATATTCACAAAAAACCTACACAGAAGTATTCTGACAAACTTCTTTGTGATCTGTGCTTTCATCTCACAGAGTTGAAACTTACCTATGATAGAGCAGCTTTGAAACACTCTCTTTGTAGAATCTGCCATTGGACATTTGGAGCACTTTGAGGCCTATGATTGGAAAGAAAATATCTTCACATAAAAACTAGACAGAAGAATTCTGACAAAAGCCTTTGTGATACGAGCATTCTTCTCACAGACTTGAACTTTACTTTTGATAGAGCAGTTTTGAAACTCTCTTTTTTATAATCAGCAATGAGACCTTTGTTGCCTTTTGAGGCCTATCTTGGAAAGGGAAATATCTTCATATAAAAACTAGACAGAAACATTTTGACAAACTTCTTTGTGATGTGTGCATTTGTGTCACAGAATTGAAGCTTGCCTTTGATTGAGCAGTTTTGGAACCCACTTTTTGTAGAATTTGCAAGTGGACATTTGGAGCGCTTTGAGGCTTATGGTGGAAAAAGAAATATCTTCATGCAAAAACTACACAGAAGTATTCTGACAAACTTCTTTGTGATGTGTGCATTCATCTCACAGTGTTGAACCTTACTTTTGATAGAGCAGCTTTGAAACACTCTTTTTGTAGAATTTGCAAGTGGACATTTGGAGCACTTTGAGGCCTCTGGTGCAAAAGGAAATATCTTCACATAAAAGCTAGACAGAAGCATTCTGACAAATTTCTTTGTGATGTGTGCATTCATCTCACAGTGGTAAACCTTAGTTTTCATAGAGCATCTTTGAAAAACTCTTTTTGTAGAATCTGCAATTGGACATTTGTAGTGCTTTGAGGCCCATGGTGGAAAAGGAAATATCTTCACATAAAAACTAGACAGAGGAATTCTGACAAATGCTTTGGTGATACATGCCTTCTTCTCACAGAGTTAAACTTTTCTTTTGATAGAGCAGTTTGGAAACTTTTTTGTATTATCTGCAATGGGATATTTGTTGCCTTTTGAGGCCTATCTTGGAAAGGGATATATCTTCATGTAAAAACTAGACAGAAGCATTCTGACAAACTTCTTTGTGATGTGTGCATTTTTGTGTCACAGGGTTCAACCTTACTTTTAATTGAGCAGTTCTGAAACCCACTTTTTGCAGAATCTGCAAGTGGACACTTGTAGCACTTTGAGGCTTATGGTGGAAAAAGAAATATCTTCACACAAAAACTACACAGAAGTATTCTGAACAACTTCTTTGTGATGTGTGCATTCATCTCAGAGTTGAACCTTACTTTTGATAGATCAGCTTTGAAACACCCTTTTAATAGAATTTGCAAATGGACATTTGGAGTGCTTTGAGGCCTATGGTGGAAAAGGAAATATCTTCACATAAAAACTGGACAGAAGCATTCTGACAAACTTCTTTGTGATATGTGCATTCATCTTACAGTGTTGAACCTTACTTTTCATAGAGCATCTTTGAAATACTCTTTTTGTAGAATCTGCAAGTGGACATTTGAGCGCTTTGAGGTCATGCTGGAAAAGGAAATATCTTCACATAAAAACCAGACAGAAGCATTCTGACAAATGCCTTTGTGATATGTACATTCTTCACACAGAGTTGAACTTTACTTTTGATAGAGCAGTTTTGAAACTGTCTTTTGTATTATCTGCCATGGGACATTTTTTGCCTTTTGAGGCCTATCTTGGAAAGGCAAGTATCTTCATATAAAAACTAGACAGAAGCATTCTGTCAAACTTCTTTGTTTTGTGTGCATTAATGTCACAGAGTTGAACCTTAATTTTGATATAGCAGTTTTGAAAAACTCTTTTTGTAGATTCTGCAAGTGGAGGTTTGGAGCACTTTGAGGCCTATAGTGGAAAAGGAAATATCTTCATATAAAAACGAGACAGAAGCATTCTGACAAACTTCTTTGTGATACATGAGTTCATCTCACAGAGTTGAATTTTACTTTTGATAGAGCGGTTTTCAAACTCTGTTTTTGTAGTATCTGCAAGGGGACATTTGCAGTGGTTTGAGGCCTATCTTGGAAAGGGAAATATTTTCATACAAAAACTATACAGAAGCATTCTGAAAAAATTCTTTGTGATGTGTCCATTAATGTCACAGAGTTCAATGTTACTTTTATTTGAGCAGTTTTGAAAAATTCTTTTTGTAGAATCTTCAAGTGGACATTTTGAGCACATTGATGGCTATGATAAAGTAGCTTTGAAACACTCTTTTTGTAGAATCTGCAATTGGACATTTGGAGCGCTTTGAGGCCTATGGTGGAAAAGGAAATATCTTTACACAAAAACTGGACAGAAGCATTCTGACAAACTTCTTTGTGATGTGTGCATTCATCTCACAGAGGTGAACCTTGCTTTTGATAGAGCAGTTTTGAAACACTCTTTTTGTATATTCTGCAAGTGGAGATTTGGAGTGCTTTGAGGCCTAAGGTAGAAAAGGAAATATCTTCATTTAAAAACGAGACAGAAGCATTCTGACAAACTTCTTCAGGATACATGCATTCATCTCACAGAGTTAAATTTTACTTTTGATAGAGCAGTTTTTTAACTCTCTTTTTGTAGTATCTGCACGGGGACATTTGGAGCGGTTTGAGGCCTATCTTAGAAAGGGAAATATCTTCATATAAAAACGAGACAGAAGCATTCTGAAAAACTTCTTTGTGATGTGTGCATTCATCTCACAGAGTTGAACCTTACTTTTGATAGAGCGGTTTTGAAACACCCTTTTTGTAGAATCTGCAAGTCAACATTTGCAGTGCTTTGATGACTATGGTGGAAAAATAAATATCTTCACTTAAAAAATACACAGAAGTATTCTGACAAACTTCGTTGTGATGTGTGCATTCATCTCACAGATTTGAACTTCACTTTTGATAGGGCAGCTTTGAAACACTCCTTTTGTAGAATCTGCAAGTGGACATTTGTAGCGGTTTGAGGCATATTGTGGAAAAGGAAATATCTTCACATAAAAATTAGACTGAAGCATTCTGAGAAACAACTTTGTGATACATGCATTCTTTTCACATAGTTGAACTTTACTTTTGATAGAGAAGTTTTGAAACTCTCTTTTTGCAGTATTTGGAAGGGGACATTTGGAGATTTGATGCCCATCTTGGAAAGGGAAATATCTTCATATACAAACTAGACAGATGCATTCTTACAAACTTCTTTGTGATGTGTGCATTAATGTCACAGAGTTGAACCTTACTTTTGATTGAGGAGTTTTCAAACACTTTTTTGTAGAATCTGCTAGTTGACATTTGGAGCACCTTGAGGCCTACGGTGGAAAAAGAAATATCCTCCCATAAAAACTACACAGAAGTATTCTGACAAGCTTCTTAGTGATGTGTGCATTCATCTCAGAGAGTTGCACCTTACTTTTGATGGAGGAGCTTTGAAACACTCCTTTTGTAGAATCTGCAATTTGACATTTCCAGCACTTTGCGGACTACAATGGAAATGGGAATATCTTCACATAAAAACTAGACAGAAGCATTCTGACAAACGCCTTTGTGATACTTGCATTCTTCTCACAGATTTGAATTTTACTTTTGATAGAGCAGTTTTGAAACTCTCTTTTTGTATTGTCTGCAAGGGGATATTTGGAGCATTTTGAGGCCTATTGTTGAAAGGGAAATACCTTCATATAAAAACTAGACAGAAGAATTCTGGCAAAATTCTTTGTGATGTGTGCATTAATGTCACAGAGTTGAACCTTACTTTTGATTGAATAGTTTTGAAACACTCTTTTTGTAGAATCTGCCAGTGGACATTTGGAGAGCTTTGAGGCCTATGGTGGAAAAAGAAATATCTTCACATAAAAACTACACATAAGTATTCTGACAAACTTCTTTGTGATGTGTGCATTCATCTCACAGAGTTGAACCTTACTTTTGATAGAGCAGCTTTGAAACACTCTTTTTGTAGAATCTGCAATTTGACATTTGGGTCGCTTTGGGGCCTATGGTGTAAAAGGAAATATCTTCACATAAAAACTAGACAGAAGCATTCTGAAAAATGCCTCTGTGATACGTGTACTCTACTCACAGATTTGAAATTTACTTTTGATAGAGCAGTTTTGAAACTTTCTTTTTGTAGTATCTGCAAGGGGGCATTAAGATTGGTTGGATGCCTATCTTGGAAAGGGAAATATCTTCATATAAAATCTATACAGAAGAATTCTGACAAACTTCTTTGTGATTTGTCCATTAATGTCACAGCGTTGAAGCTTACCTTTGATTTAGCAGTATTGAAAAACTTTTTGTATAATCTGCAAGTAGACATTTGGAGCGTTTTGAGGACTACAATGGAAAAAGAAATATCTTCACATAAAAACTAAACTGAAGTATTCTGAGAAACTTTTTTGTGATTTGTGCATTCATCTCAGAGAAACAAACTTTACTTTTGATAGAACAGCTTTGAAACACTCTTTTTGTAGAATCTGCAATTGGACAGTTGGATCGCTTTGAGGCCTATGATGGAAAAAGCAACATCTTCACCTAAAAACGAGACAGAAGCATTGTGACAAACTTCTTTGTGATGTGTGCATTCATCTCACAGAGTAGAACCTTATTTTTGATAGAGCAGTTTTGAAACTCTCTTTTTGTAGTATCTGCAAGGGGACATTTTGACTGCTTTGATGTCTATTGTGGAAAAGGAAATATCTTCACATAATAACTAGACAGAAGCATTGTGAGAAACTTCGTTGTGATGTGAACATTCACCTCACAGAGTTGAAACTTAATTTTGATAGAGCAGTTCTGAAATTTTCTTTTTGTACTATCTGCAAGGTGACATTTGAGTGCTTTAGGGCTATATTGAGTCCTATGGTGGAAACGGAAACATCTTCACATAAAAACTAGACAGAAGCATTCTGACAAAGTTCTTTGTGACGTATGCCTTCATCTCACAGAGTTGAACTTTACTTTTGATAGAGCAGTGTAGAAACACTCTTTTTTTAGAATCTGTATGGGGACATTTGGAGCACTTCCAGGCCTATTGTGGAAAAGTAAATATCTTCAGATTAAAATTAGACAGATGCATTCTGACAAACATCTTGGAGATGTGTGCATTCAACTCACAAAGTTGAAACTTACTTTTGATGGAGCAGCTTTGAATCCCTCTTTTTGTAGAATCTGCAAGTGGACATTTTGAGTGCTTTGCCGCCTATCATGGAAAAGGAAATATCTTCACATAATAACTAGACAGAGGCATTCTGACAAGCTTCTTTGTGATGTGTGCATTTATCTCACAGATTTGAATATTACTTTTGATAGAGCAGTTTTGAAACTCTCTTTTTATCGTATCTGCAAGGCGACGTTTGGAGAGCTTTAGGGCTATATTGGAAAATGAAATATCTTCACATAAAAACTAGATAGAAGCATTCTGACAAACTTCTTGGTGATGTGTGCATTCATCTCACAGAGCTGAACCTTGCTTTTGATAAAGCAGTTTTGGAACACTCTTTTGTAGAATCTGCAAGTAGACATTTGGAGCACTTTGATGCCTATGGTGGAAAAGTAGTTATCTTCAGATATAAATTAGACAGAAGAATTCTGACAAACTTCCTGGAGATGTGTGCATTCCACTCACAGAGATGAACCTTACTTTTGATAGAGCACCTTTGAACCCCTCTTTCTGTAGAATCTGCAAGTGGACATTTTCCATCATATTTCTCAAAGCATTCAAAATGTCCACATGCAGATTCTCCAAAAACAGTATTTCAAAACTGCTCCATCAAAAGAAAGGTTTAACTCTGTGAGATGAAGGCACACATCACAAAGAAGGTTCTCAGATTGCTTCTGTCTAGATTTTATGTGAAGACATTTCCTTTTCTACCATAGGCTGCAGAGCGCACAAAATGTCCAATAGCAGATTCTCAAAAAAGAGTGTTTCAAAACTGCTCAATCAAAAGAAAGCTTCAACTCTGTGAGATAAATGCACTCAACACAAAGGAGTTCCTCAGAAATCTTCTGTCTAGTTTTTATGTGAAGATATTTCATTTTCCACCACAGGCTTCAAAGAGTTCCAAATGTCCACTTTCAGATTCTACAAAAAGCATATTTCAAAACTGCTCCATTAAAAGAAAGGTTCAATACTAGAAGATGAATGCACAAATCTCAAAGATGTTTCTTGGAATGCTTCTGCCTAGTTTTTATTTAAAGATATTTCCTTTTCCACCTTAGACCTCAAAGCTCTCCAAATTTGCAGTTGCAGATTCTATAAAGAGGTTGTTTTGAAACTGCTCAATCAAAACAAATTTTCAACTATGGGAGATGAATGCACTCATCACAAAGAAGTTTCTCAGAATGCTTATGTCTAGTTTTTACCTGAAGATATTCCCTTTTCCACCATAGGCCTAAAAGCACTCGAAATGTACATTGCAGATTCTACAAAAAGAGTGTTTACAAAATGCTCAATCAAAAGAATGTTCAAATCTGTGAGATGAACTCACACATCATAAAGAAATTTCTCAGAATTCTTCTAATTTATATGTGACAATATTTCCTTTTCTACCATAGGACTCAACACGCTCCAAATGTCCACCTGCAGATTCTAAAAAAAGAGACTTTCAAAACTGCTCTATCAAAAGAAAATTTAACTCTGTGAGATAAATGAAGATATCAAAAGAGGTTTCTCCGATTGCTTCTGTCCAGATTTAATGTGAAGATATTTCCTTTTCTACCATAGGCACAAAGCGCTCCAAAGTCCACTTGCAGTTCTACAAAAAGAGTGTTTCAAAACTGCTCAATCAAAAGAAAGTTTCAATTCTGTGAGATGAACGCACACATCACAAAGCAGTTTCTCAGAAGTCTTCTGTCTAGTTTTTATGTGAAGAAATTTCCTTTCCACCAGAGGCCTCAAAGTACTCCAAATGTCCACTTGCAGATCCTACAAAAGGAGTATTTCAAAACTGCTCCAACAAAAGAAACGTTTAACTCTGTGAGATGAAAACACACATCACAAAGAAGTTTCTCAGGTGGCTTTTGTCAAGATTTTATGTGAAGATATTTCCTTTTCTACCATAGGCCACAGAGAGCTCCAAATGTCCACTTGTAGATTCTAAAAAAGAGTGTATCAAAACTGCTCAATCAAAAGAAAGGCTCAACACTGTGAGATAAATGCACACATCACAAAGAAGTTTCTCAAAATCCTTCTGTCTAGTTTTCATATGATGATATTTTATTTTCCACCATAGGCCTCAAAGCGTTCCAAATGTCCACTTGCAGATAATACAAAAAGAGAATTTCAAAACTGCTCCTTCAAAAGAAAGATTTAGCTCTGTGAGATGAATGCACACTTCACAAAGAAGTTTCTCAGGTTGCTTCTGTCTAGATTTCATATGAAGATATTTCCTTTTCTACTAAAGTCTACAGAGCTCCAAATGTCCACTTGCAGATTCTACAAAAAGAGTATTTCAAAACTGCTAAATCAAAAGAAGGGTTTAACTCTGTGACAGAATGCACACTTCACGAAGAAGTTTCTCAGATTGCTTCTGTCTAGATTTTATGAGAAGATATTTCCTTTCTACCATAGGCCACAAAGCGCTCCAAAGTCAACTTGCGATCCTCAAAATACAGTGTTTCAAAACTGATCAATCAAAAAAATATTCAACTCTGTGAGATAAATGCACACAACCAAAGAAGTTTCTCAGATATCTTCTGTCTAGTTTTTATGTGAAGACATTTCATTTTCCACCATAGGCTTCAAAGCGTTCCAAATGTCCACTTCCAGATTCTACAAAAAGCGTACATCAAAACTGCTCCATCAAAAGAACACTCAATCTGGGAGATGAATGCACACATCAGAAAGAAGTTTCTCAGAATGCTTCTGTCCAGTTTTTATGTGAATATATTTATTTTTCCACTATAGGCCTCAAAGCTCTGCAAAAGTGAAGTTGCAGATTCTACAAAATATGTTTCAAATCTGCTCAATCCAAAGAAAGGTTCAACTCTGGGAGAGGAATGCACTCATCACAGAGAAGTTTCTCAGAATGCTTCCTTCTAGTTTTTATTTGAATATATTTCTTTTTCTACGTAGGCCTAAAAGCCCTTGAAATGTCCACTTGCAGATTCTACAAAAAGAGTGTTTCCAAAATGCTCAATCAAAAGAAATGTTCAACTCGTGAGATGAACGCACACTTCACAAAGAAGTTTCTCAGAATTCTTTTGTCTAGTTTTTACGTGAAGATATTTCCTTTTCCACCACAGGCCTCAAAGCGCTCCAAATGTCCACTTGCAGATTCTACAAAAAGAGAGTTTCAAAACTGCTCCATATAAAGAAAGGTTTAACTCTGTGAGATAAATGCACATATCACAAAGAAGTTTCTAAGATTGCTTCTGTTAGATTTTATGTGAAGTTATTCCTTTTCTACCATAGGCCGCAAAGCCCTCCAAATGTCCACTTGCGGATTCTAAAAAATAGTGTTTCAAAACTGCTAAATCAAAGGAAAGTTTCAACTCCATGAGATGAATGCACACATCAAAAGAAGTTTCTTAGAATTCTTCTGTCTAGTTTTTTTGTGAAGATTTTTTTTCCACCATATGCCTCAAAGTGCTCCAAATGTCCACTTGCAGATTCTACAAAAAGAGAGTTTCAAAACTGCTGAATCAAAAGAAAGTTTTAACTCTGTGATATGAATACAAACATCACAAAGGAGTTTCTCAGATTGCTTCTGTCTAGATTTTATGTGAAGATATTTCCTTTGCTACCATAGGCCGCAAAGTCTCAAACTGTCCAATTGCATATTCTAAAAAAGAGTGTTTAAAAACTTCTCAATCAAAAGAAAGTTTCAACTGTGTGACATAAGTGCACACAGCACAAAGAAGTTTCTCAGAATCCTTCTTTCTAGTTTTTATGTGATGATACTTCATTTTCCACCATAGGCCTCAACACACTCAAAATGTCCACTTGCAGTTTCTATAAAAAGAGAGTTTCAAAAGTCCTCCATCAAAAGAAAGGTTCAACTCTGTGAGATGAAAGCACACATCACAAAGAAGTTTCCCAGATTGCTTTTGTCTAGTTTTTATATGAAGGTATTTCCTTTTCCACCGTAGGCCTCAAAGCTCTGTAAATGTGCACTTGCAGATTCTACAAAAAGAGTGTTTCAAAACTGCTCCATCTAAAGAAAGATTTAAATCTGAGAGATGAATGCACTCATCAGAAACAAGTTCCTCAGAATTTTTCTGACTTGTTTTTATATGAAGATATTTCCTTTTCCACCATAGGCTTCAAGTGCTCCAAATGTCCACTTGCAGATTCTACAAAAAGAGAGTTTAAAAACTGCTCAATCAAAAGAAAGATTTAACTCTGTGAGACGAACACACACATCATGAAGAAGTTTCTCAGATTGATTCCGTCTTGATTTTATTTGAAGATATTTAATTTTCTACCGTAGGCCACAAAGCGCTCCAAAAGTCCTATTGCAGATTCTATAAAAAGAGTGTTCCAAAACTGCTCAATCAAAACAAAGGTTCAACTCTGTGAGATAAGTGCACACATCACAAAGAACTTTCTCAGAATAATTCTGTCGAATTTTTATGTGAAGATACTTCATTTTCCACCATAGGCCTCAAAGCGCTCCAAATGTCCACTTGCAGATTCTACAAAAACAGTACTTCAAAACTGCTCCCTCAGGAGAAAGTTTTAACCTGTGAAATGAATGCATGCATCACAAGGAAGTTTCTCAGTTTGCTTCTGTCTACATTTTATGTGAAGATATTTCCTATTCTACCATAGGCTGCAGAGTGCACAAAATCTCCACCTGAAGATTCTAAAAAAAGAGTGGTTCAAAACTTCTCAATGAAAAGAAAGTTTCCACTCTGTGAGATAAATGCACACATCACAAAGGCGTTTCTCAGAATTCTTCTCTCTAGATTTTATGTGAAGGTATTTAATTTTCCACCATAGGCCTCAAAGCGTTCCAAATGTCCACTTGCAGATTCTACAAAAAGAGTATTTCAAAACTGCTAAATGAATAGAAAGGTTTAACTCTGTGATATGAATGCACCCATCATGAAGTAATTTCACAGAATGCTTCTGTCTAATTTTATTAAAGATATTTCCATTTGCACCAGAGGTCTCAAAGCACTTCAAATTTCCACTTGCAGATTTTACAAAAAGAGTGTTTCTAAACTGCTCAATCAAAAGAAAGGTTCAACTCTGTGAGATAAAACCACACAACCCAAAGAAGTTTCTCAGAAATCTTCTGTCTAGTTTTTATTTTATTATTTTATTTCTCAGAAATCTTCTGTCCACTTGCAGATTCTACAAAAAGCGTATTTCAAAACAGCTCCATCAAAACAAAGATTCAGCTATGGGAGATGAATGCAAACATCACAAAGAAGTTTCTTGAAATGCTTCTGTCTAGTTTTACATGAAGATATTTTCCTTTACACCATAGGCCTCAAAGCTTTGCAAATGTCAACTTGCAGATTCTACAAAAGAGTGTTTCTAAACTGCTCAATCAAAAGAAAGGTTAAACTCTGGGAGATGAATGCACTCATCACAAAGTAGTTTCTCAGAATGCTTCTGTCTAGTTTTTATGTGAAGACATTTCCTTTTCCACCATAGGCTTCAAAGAGGTCCAAATGTCCACCGACAAATTATACAAAAGAAGAGTTGCAAAACTGCTCAATCAAAAGAAATGTTTAACGTTGGGAGATGAATACACACATCAAAAAGGTGTTTTTCAGATTGCTTCTATCTAGATTTTATGTGAAGATATTCCCTTTTCTACCATAGGCCACAAAGCACACTAAATGTCCACATGCAGATTCTAAAAAAGAGTGTTGCCAAAGTGCTCAATCAAAAAAATATTCAACACTGTGAGATGAATGCACTCATCACAAAGTACTTTCTCAGAATTCTTCTGTCTAGTTTTTATGTGAAGATATTTCCTTTTCCACCATAGGCCCCAAAGCGCTCCAAATGTCCCCTTGCAGATACTACAAAAAGAGAGTTTCAAAATAATCAAAAGAAAGGTTTAACTCTGTGAGATGGATGCACACCTCACAAAGAGGTTTCTCAGATTGCTTCTGTCTATATTTTATGTGAAGATATTTCCTTTTCTACCTTATGCTGCAAAGTGCTCCAAATGTCCATTACAGATTCTAAAAAAGAGTGTTTCCAAACTGCTCAACCAAAAGAAAGGTTCAACTCTGTGAGACAAATTCACACATCACAAAGAAGTTTCTCAGAGTTCTTCTGTCTAGTTTTCATGTGAAGATATTTCCTTTCCACTGTAGGCCACAAAGTGCTCCAAATGTCCACTTGCAGATTCTACAAAAAGAGTATTTCAAAACTGCTCCATCAAAAGAAGATTCAACTCTGTGAAACAAATGCACACACAAAAACAAGTTTTCATAATGATTCTGTCTAGTTTTTATGTAAAGATATTTCCTTTTCCACCATAGTCCCCACAGCTTGCAAATGTGCACTTGCATTTTCTACAAAAAGAGTGTTTCAAAACTGCTCAATCAAAAGAAAGTTTCAACTCCCGAAGATGAATGCACTCATCACAAAGACATTTCTCAAAATGCTTCTGTCAAGGTTTTTTATGAAGATATTTCCTTTTCCACCTTAGGCTAAAGCACTCGAAATGTCCACTTCCAGATTCTAAAAAAGAGTGTTTCCAAACTGCTCAATCAAAGAAAGGTTCAACTCTGTGCAATAAATGCACACATCACAAAGAGATTCTCAGAATTCTTCTGTCCTGTTGTTATGTGAAGATATTTCCTTTTCTGGTTTTACTCTGTGAGATGAATGCACACATCACAAAGAAGTTTCTCAGATGGCTTCCATCTAGATTTTATATGAAGGTTTTCCTTTTCTACCATAGGCGCAAAGGGTTCCTAATGTCCACTTGCAGATTTTGAAAAACGAGTTTCCCAAGCTGCTCAATCAAAAGAAAGGTTGAACTCTGTGGGATGAAGGCACACATCACAAGTAAATTTCTCAGGATTCTTCTGTCTAGTTTTTATGTGAAAATATTTCCTTTTCCACCATAGGCCTCAAAGTGCTTGAAATGTGCACTTGTAGGTTCTAAAAAAAGACTTTTTCAAAATTGCTCATTCAAAAGAAAGGTTCAGCTCTGTGAGACAAGTGTGCACATCACAAAGGCGTTTCTCAGAACACTTCTGTGCAGTTTTTGTGTGAAGATGTTTCATTTTCCAACATAGGCCACAAAGGTCTCCAAATGTCCACTTGCAGATTCCACAAAAAATGTATTTCAAAACGGCTCAATTGAAAGAAATGTTTAATTCTGTGAGATGAATGCACATATCACAAAGAAGTTTCTCAAATTGCTTCTGTGTAGATTTTAAGTGAAGATATTTCCTTTTCTACCATAGGCCTCAAAGTGCTTCAAATGTCCAATTACAGATTCTAAAAAAAGAGTGTTTCAAAAATGCTCCATCAAAGAAAGTTTCAAGTCTGTGAGATGAATGCACACATCACAAAGAATTTTCTCAGAATACTTCTGTCTAGTTTTTTTGTGTAAGACATTTCCTTTTCCACCATAGGCCTCAAAGCACTCCAAATGTCCACATGCAGATTCTACAAAAAGAGAGTTTCAAAACTGCTCAAGCAAAAGAAAGGTTTACCTCTGTGACATGAATGCACACACCACGGAATAGTTTCCCAATTGCTTCTGTCTAGATTTTATGTGAAGGTATTTCCTTTCTACAAAAGGCACAATGCCCTCCAAATGTCCTCTTGCAGATACTTCAAAAAGAGTGATTCAAAAGTGCTCAATCAAAAGAAATGTTCAACTCTGTGAGATAAACGCACACATCACAAAGAAGTTTCTCAGAATTCTTCTGTCTAGTATATATATGAAGATATTTCCTTTTCCACCATAGGCCTAAAAGGACTCCAACTGTCCACTTGCAGATTGTACAAAAAGAGTGTTTCCAAACTGCTCAGTCAAAAGAAATGTTCAACTCAGTGTGATGAATGCACACAACACGAAGAACTTTCACAGAATTCTTCTGTCTAGTTTTTATATGAAGATATTTCCTATTCCACCATAGGCCTCAAGCGCTCCAAATATCCCACTTGCATATTCTTCAAAAAGAGAGTTTCAAAACTACTCACAAAAAGAAACCCTTAATTCTGTGTGATGAATGCACCCATCACAAAGAAGTTTCTCAGATGCTTCTGTCTACATTTTATGTGAAGATATTTCCTTTTCTACGATAAGCCACAAAGCCTCAAAATGTCCACTTGTAGATTCTAAAAAAGAGTGTTTCAAAACTGCTCAATCAAAAGAAATGTTCAACTCTGTGACATGAAACACACATCACAAAGACATCTCTCAGAATTCTTGTGTTTAGTTTTTATGTGAGGATATTTCCTTTCCCACCATAGGACTCAAAGTGCTCCAAATATCCCCTTGCAGATTCAAAAAAAGAGAGGTTCAAACTTTTCAATGAAAAGAAACGTTTAACTCTGTGAGATGCATGCACACATCACAAAGATGTTTCTCAGAATTTCTGTCTATTTTCTATGTGAAGATATTTTTTTCACCGTAGACCTCAGACATTCCAAATGTCCACTTGCAGATTCTACAAAAGCAGTATTTCAAAAGTGCTCCATAAAAAAAAGTTTCAAATCTGGGAGATGAATGCACACAACACAAAGAATTTTCTGAGATTGCTTCTGTCTAGATTTTATGTGAAGATATTTTCTTT